>NW_012130097.1:1936779-1979279 GCF_000143395.1 Atta cephalotes
TCTCTCTCTCTCTCTCTCTCTCTCTCTCTCTCTCTCTCTCTCTCTCTCTCTCTCTCTCTTATGTGATAAATCAGCGTGATTTCCTCGCATTAGGAACTTCCTGAGGAAGCTCTCGGCCTTTTCGCTTCGATTTCCGTGCAACTCAGAATGGGATTAAATCTACACGCTATCGCGCAGATTACACATGGCCGGATACGATAATTCTCGGCAAAAATTGCACGCAGATACGCATCACGTATTTAAGCGCGGCGAATCTCGCGCCATTCAGTGCAGAAAGTAAAGACGGTCATAAACAAGAGATTATCAGTTGTATAAATCCCCCGATATCCTCCCCTTCATCTTATTGCGTTGATCCTACCGTGCATTTCCATCTTATCAAATTTAATCACGAGATACAGGGAAAACGCGCATCCATCTGACTTCTATAATCTAAAGCACATCCCTCTTCCGAATTTTAGCTTTGCCATTACCGTTTCTCCCAGCCAGTTCCGTGTCAGCCTCTTCGCTCACGTGAGATCATCTCACAACTTCATCAACTTACGATTCGCGGTGCATAAGTTATATCTTGTTTATGGTATTATTACGAATTCCTTGACTCTTAAGCCTATTTTCCCAGGGGCTAGTCATTACCAATTTCCATGTGTTTGGTCGTTGTGTAAAATCAATATGATAATGTTAGTGAAATGAGAAAATTTCGTTTGCAAGAAACAATTTTACACGAGTTTTACACGTTTTTCATGTTGAAGCGTTTCAAACAGGATATTGGTACTTAGACTGGGAAAAGAGTTTCGCAGTAGTACCGCTCAATTATCGTTTAGCGCACTCAGCTAAAAACAGCGTTCTACGTGCACACGATGTTTGTGCAACAATTGAGTTGGGCTCGTCATAGGCTAGTAATATCCGCTGCAAAATTGTGTTTTACGTGACTAGCTGGCGTGAATTGTTTGCTCTTTATAAGCGGCGTATATAGACAATATCTTTCTTTTTGATTAAAATCTAAATTTTTTTTGGTTAACACGAAGGTATGTTTATTCTCTTGTATAATACTTAACTTTCATGATAATTTCTTTGATGAATCAATTTCTTTTATTATCGATATTCGATTTTTAATTTTATTCAAAAGAATTCTAGAAATGACTGAATTTTTTCTTACTGATTCCGTTTCTTCTTTTCTTAAAGATACAATATCAGCTAAAAAAATCAATAAAAAAAAATTAATATCAACCCAAAAGTTTTGAATACGTTTCAAAAATTAATTACAAAAAACACAACACATAATTTGGCTTATAATGGATCGTGCCAGTGTTAGTTACAGTTTAAGTAATGATTTTTAAATGAATAAATGAATCCAAATAAAATTCGTATGAACATTTATTAGAGTTTTATTAATATATACGTATAAAAAATTGATACATAAAATTGATGTATAAAAAATTCGATTCAATTTGTAATATTATTTTTCTATCAAATCTGCAAATAAATATTACAAACTGATTTTACGTAGCAATCGAGGCAAATAAAAATATTAAATAATTTTTTTTTTTATGGAAATACAATTACAATTCTCTTAATAAGAGACTCAAATTTTGTATAAATACTCAGACAGGTAATAATAGAACAATCTAAGAAACTTTTATATTTTTATTATTTTTATATTTTTATTATTTTATTATTTTTATAATACTTTGAGATGTGGCACATATATTCTTAATTTGCATTGTCACAATATAGATATCACCTAAAGGTAGTTAAATCATTTTTCATATAAGAAACTTTTCACAAGTTTCTACAAAAAGTTTGACATTTGCAGAGATAAAAGTTTCTGAATGAACGTGACATTTTGGGAAGATTTGAATTCGCGATTGTAGAAAGTGGGGCAAACAAACGCAGATTCAAGACATGCTGTTTCAACGATTTCAGATAAACGTAATTAACAAGAATAAATTTCGCTCTTTGTGTATCTAATATATGTAAAGAATTCAGAATACTGTTGATCGCTAAATAATATTAAAGCGTCGCACGCGCACGCAATTGTAACAAACGATAATTATAAGAGAGGTAATGATTGCGTAGCTTAGTTTGCGTCACCGCACTGCGCTGAGGCAGTCACGTAATTTCGGGTGCCGTCTAGATTGTGCCGAGATACGTATAAACACGTAATTCAGAATTTCGTATATCTAGCGCGCGAAACGGCGGGTTACACCACAGGCAAGTACAAATTTAATTAGCTCGCAAGAAGCGATGAAAGCGCGACTGGTGTATAAAGCTTAATTACATTGAAACCGTGTTCTTCACGCTTTGCACGCGCTGGTACTCGTGAGAGAATGAGACACATTCGAATATTTTAAATTGAATTCTCCTTTCAAAATTTTACACGACGCAAACAGGTTTGTATTAATCACAAGGAGCATATGTCGCGCGAATTATTATCGAATAATCTGCAAATGGTCGCACAGGGACATCCTTATTCTGATCAATTTATTATGGACGATATATACATATACATACTTGATGTAATCTATAAATTTAAATTATATCTTTTAGGAAATTCAACCAAGCTTTATTGATCTATTAAAAAACATATATCAGGAAAATTAATGGAAGGTAGTAAATTTAGTAAATTTCCAAGTAAATTATTAAATTCATAATGTCAAATTATATTTAATTGGAGCTATTTTTTAATCATTTCTAGATCGCCACTGTTCTTATTCAATACGTCGTTAATTTAACTAAAACAATGAAGTTAATCAATTAAATTCAAGAATTGTATTAAATTTGACTCAAATTAATTTTAATTTATATATTTAGTTTATTATTTATTAACAGTAGTGCATACGTGCATACGTTAATATGTACGTTGCTTACCATACTTTAAAATAGTTTAAAACAATTACAAAAATGAATCGATTTACACTTTAACATACATCACATAAAAATAATGAAATATTATTTGACTCAAGAGATTGAGTTACCATTGCTCCCTTGATTAATAGTATAAATCGATGTATATATCGAAATTTAAAAAAAAATAATAGCAATTATAATATTCCGTGATGAAAATTTCGAAGTTATTTATTGCATTATTGCATTATATTCTTCATAATACACAAATGTGTGCTAAACAAGTTTTAAATTTATTATCTTTATTTCATATATTTACATATTTATTCTACCTTTTAAAGGTAGAAATAGAAGTGAAAGCTTTTATTATCACAGTCGAATGGGTACAACGTAAATACAATTATAAAATACAATTAGTATAAATTAAAAGTTTACATACAAATTTTTATTGAAAGAATTTATTAATAGATTGCTTGAATATCATTAGAAATATGATTTTATGTATCTGGTCTCTGTTGGTTAACGGAATACCAGTAATGCGTGAACTTATTACAGTTAGTGATTTATTATTCATGATGCATCTATAAGCGGATCTGTAAATCATTCGCACGTTCTATAGTTATAGAACCGGCGGGATATATCGCGGAAACACGCAATTATGGCAAAAATAGAGCCCTCTCGCGATATTGCCTTATATAAAATACATTGCGCGAATCCGCAGCTAATACTCGGTTTGGACTTCCGCAGTTAAACGCCTATCTTTATTGCTTATCGGGTTTAGCTTTAATCTCCCGTATGTATTGTACATGTAACTATACATGTAATTGTGCATACATATATATATATTTCGCAAAAGTTACGTCCTATATAGAATTAATATTTCCTTCGTTGCACTGCTGTACCGATAATCTTCGCTCAATATTCGCAACGTTTTCTATAACATCGAAAAGATATATCTGTCAGGATTATTTAGGGATACTTATCACGAGAAAGATCTGACACGGGCAAATAATGGAACCATCAAGGTGGTAGGATAGCGAACATGATGAGCAGAAACCGCACAAAAATCGAGTCGATGTCGGGCGAAAGAGAGAGAGAGGGAGGGGGGGGGGGGAGGAGAGAGATTAAGGTAATCCTATCTAACTGATGACGGTCGTTCCAAAGGTTTCAACAGATTAATTGGAAGATCGATCGACATTTACGCTTCTTATCGTGACAAAAAAAGAATGTCGTGCTGTCGTAGTAATGTCAACAAAGATGCAGCATAACGTTGCTTCTTGAAGGCATTAGAATTATTGCACATGGACCACAGACATAATTTTTTTGTTTTGCGACTTCCTAATTTTTATTATTCTCTGGCTTTCATCATCCAATGACAATGTAAAATAACGATGACAACTCATTGTTATTCTTGTATGCACGTTGTAATAATATATTATATATTTATCTTTCTAGACGTTCGAAAAAAATCATAATTGAATTACACGCATGCACGCACGCACGCACGCACGCATGTATATATATATATATATATATATATATACAGAGAAGGAAAGCAATTACTATAATGCAATAATTTACAATCATTTTCTTAAATGCCAACTTTTAGCTGCAAAACGTTTCAAGTCAATTAGTAAGGAGTTTGGTGAAAATTTTATGAAAAGTTATTTAGTTGATCGTTATGAAATTTAAATTTGTTGTATTATTCAGATAAAGAATATTTATAAATAAAGATGTAATATTCATAAAGATGTAACAATTAATTATTTTAATATATTTAAATACTTACAATAAATTTTATTAAATTATAAACTCTGAAAAATAGACAAAAATATTATAAAATTATAGATATCTACATGTAAACATGTTAAATTTTTAGTAGTTTCTGTGTATTTTTTGGTATATTATTTAGAATTAGAAATATAATTACTATTAGATGTTACAGCAATAATAACTATATAGAGTATCCTAATAATAATTATTTTATCATGCAATTACAGCCACAAATACGAAACACTTCTTCTCTTAGTTCACATTGATAACCTTTATGTGATGAATTTTGAAATAATTATATACAATAAAATTGTTTCAAATTATGTAAAATATTTCCCGAGATCATATAGCATAGAAACATTTTACGCATGTGTATATGTCATTCATGCGATAATTGTCTCCTACGGAATCAAGAGAAAAAGTCGGAGAAAGCAATTTACTAAGCAGAGCGAGAGCGTATTGTGGACTAATGACAGTGCCGTGCCATTGTGGTAGCGGTGTAAGCGTTAGAACATGATTTATGGATAATAATACTATGTTACTATAGAGTTATATATATAAGTTTCATCTGGAAAAAGGAGGGTAGATAAAACGCGCGAGTGCAAGCTCTGTTATAATCCTTGTCGTCGTGGCCTAATCGGTTTAAATGTCTGACTAATTTCGTTCTCTATCACTTTCGTGGTCCAATATGGAAAAGACTGATCTATTGATAAAAATAATACCAATGCGCTTACAATATCGCTTTTAAAGTCGGTAAAATGAAAATTATATACAGTAAAATATATATAACATATTAAAATTAAACAAAATAAAATTATAATAAATAGAAAAGAGATTAGGAGAGCTGATTGTTACACGGATTATAATTATCACAAAATTCATCGCAAATGATTAATAAAGTATGTTATTACACTGAAACATTAGTATCAATTCACATTCAAATCAATTATTTATGCAATATTACACAAATATGTAATAATTATAATAATACCAAAATACAACAATGTAAAGGTGTTGTTATTAATTGCCTTTAAAATGATTTTAAAATGATTTTAAAAAGTCAAGTGATAAAATATTTAATTATACAAGTATAAATATATCATAAAATAAATATATATTATAAATACTATTTATATTAATTGATAAGTTTTTTTATAAATTTAAAGAGAAACAAGCCAAGTCAATCCATATCGCTATCACAGTAATGGATGATAAAGAAGCATTCCGATATATATTTATTTTCACGGTTTGATTTAAATTTGATTTAAATGTTAACCATCAAATATTTACAGTAACTTTGCCATTTCCTCGCGCAATTGTTTTTCCGACAGATGTTCTTAAAATACATCTTCAGTGGAACTTCATTCTGTGCTCCGTATATCCGCGTCCTTCGTTTAAATTATTCAGAGGGCGCGAAAAACTCACGGAAAGGGGGAGGGTTAATCCGAGGGCGAGAGAATTGCGGGGCTGCACCTGCACACGTTTAAGGCGGCGGAAAAAGGAAGGCGCGAATCGTTTAGCCCGAAATCAACTTAGCGCATTCTCTCGCGTTTTCGCGTTCGTCTTCCGAATTGTTTCGTTGTTCATCCCTCCGCAGATAAATTTTATTATACATATGTTGCAAAATCGATGCCGCTCATCTAGCTCTCTTCATCCTCTCTTCGTTCGTTTCTTCTCTCGCAAGGTAGTGATTACAGCAACTTCCGGTGTAATGTTTCATATCAGCATGCGAACGACGTACAGGGATGAATTGTCGGTGGAAGCCGCGCGACTGTTACAAGAGTTCCCTCGCGTTGGGCTCGCTCGATTTGGTGCTCGGGTTGGTGCCCTGTTTTGTACGCGCATGCATTATTCCCGACGTTGTTTAAAATTTCGACAGCAAAGTGATGCGCGAGGCTGCAGAGGCACGAAACTCTATAAATCCCCGTCACTATCGCACACGCACTGAAAGTAATTTGGGACTGCATCAAATTTTAAGCGCGGTAGACACAGAAGCCTCGATCACCATTCTAATTTTATACCGACAGCTCGCAATCTATTATCGCAAGTTTCATTGTATAAATAATAAAATTTTTTGAAACATAATAATTTTTATGTAATTTTAATGTCTTTCATAAAGAATTAAAAGAGGATCCAGAATCTTCTCGTTGTAGACCGCGATAAAATTATATAGACAACAGCAACATTATTTTACTTCACGATGCAAGGAACATACAATCTTTTTTTTTTAAAGAATAATCTTGTAAAGTGGTCTTTCGTGGAATATGTTGCTCGTTTAAAACTCGAAAAAACGAGTGAGAAAGCGAAATAATCAGACAGTTGTCATAACTTCGCGCTTTCCAATTTAAATCACGCAAATTACACTTTAGTATACTCATATCTCGCGACGTAATGAGCGGAAATTTCGAGATTTATTTTGCTCTGATTTTTAAGCATGTTGAGATAAAAATACAAACCGACGAAAACGTAATTAACATAGTTACGACAACGTCGTGATACGAAGGAATACGAAGGTGAAATCGTCTACGATGTCATATCAAGCGAAAAAATAATGAGTCGAGAATACGCGAATCGGAATCGAGCGATAGAAACGACAGGAAAAATGAAATATAGTAGCAGTTATTCAGATTGTTAATCGATGACGAGAAAAGAGATGAAGTAACCGAAGGATTCCGCGATTAAGCTATATATGGAGCATGACAGTTATTTTGTCTCTTTATTATACGAGAAATGTAACGCATACATTTGATAAAATGTATTGGTTCAACATTGGGATGTATGACGTAAATAGTGTGTTGATTTACCATTTAACGTTGGCGTTGATGATACCATTAATTATCATTACCCTCATTCCGAGAGATACATAACGGGAATATTTGAAATATGTCGCGCTTCAATAGTTTCTGAATAGGGACAGTTGAAGTTGATTATCCACAATCTACCACTTCTGCGAGAATTGGAGCGCGTAGAACGTGGGTAACATTTCATTCGACCTATTTTGCAATTCTCAAGGTTTTTAAACGAAGCGCGTTCAGTCAGACGACGCGCATTCTCTCAATGTACGTTTGGTTCTGAATAACGTAACAGTCGTTCTTCAGAAACTCCATTGCAAGTACTGTTAAAGATATCTGATTCAGTTGATTCAATCAAAACTGTACATGGCTTCCAAAAGTTTCCGATCAATAAGTAATTTTATTGCATTGCTCAGATAAAGAATCTTTACTAATAAAGATCTAGTATACAAGTAACTTAATATATTCTAATATTTAAAAATATTGTAACGTTTTTCATAATAAATTATTTATAGTGTTTCTTTAAAGAATCTTATTAGCATCAGTAATATTAAGTTGCTCAATTTAATTTGTGATATTACTCCAGCTTCAATTTAAGACTATATTTTAAGATAAATAAAAATAGGCGCGCAATTTGCTTAAATTGGAAATTGAAAAAATTCACACAACAATATTATTAGATAAGAAGATGATCTTCTTTCACTACTGAATATTTCTCGATCCATTTTCATTTAATATTGACAAAATATAATGTTGTTAACCTTTAGAAAACGGAAGTCTATTTTTAATATCTTACACACAGCTTTTCATGAATAAGATTGTTACAATTATATCTTATAATTCATTATTTCATTGTATATTCCTTGCTTCAAAATTTAACAATACTAATTTCACAATAATAGCTTTTCCGTTCTGTAAAAGTTAAGATTATAACAAGAATTTTATTAACTTATAATAAAAATTGAAAAGATTGATAAAAGGTAGACATAAAATTATACGTATACGTAAATATATTGAAAACTTTCAGCAGCGCTGGAACCACTGTATATATTCACATCAAAAATAAAAAAAACTTCCAAAAGAAAGTTCTGCTTTTCTTGTGCAATATCTAAAATACCCGTCGCATCTCAGTCGATGAATTTCCATTTAAAAGATCTTAAATCAGCGATGTGTCGGCTGTTCATTGAATACCGTCCATTGAAGTGCCATGTATGCCGCTCGTGCCAAGTCTATTTGCATACGCCTCCCGCCCACGTTCTTAAAGTCATTCTTATGCGCAATCTTACTTATTTCTCGCGCTTTTCATTGTCGATTGTCCTCGTGTATCTTCTTCTGAGATCGCCATGTCGGGAAAAAAACGCAGAAATAACACTCTTCGGTTCAAAAGTTGAATGTGAATTTATTCCATCACAATGTGCGTAAATTTTATTGTGTTCCACGTATTTTCATATTGTGATAAATACATGCTTTTATCGAACGATTTTTTTTGTCACTTCATCGTACAAATATTATGTAAGTTGATATTATCATTTAAAATTCAATTATCGTTCAAAAGAATCATCTCTCCGCAATCGTAAAAATATCACCTTGTATGTTAACATCACGAAGAGAATTAGTATTCATTACAGCTTTTAACAATATCAGGCTTTTCTTCAGTGTCTTTAATCTTTAAATTGACTCCAATCTTTTCTGTTACAGTATTTTTTTATCATTTTAAATATCTAATTTTAGATCTTTTTATTTCTACTTTAATATTTTTTAAGTTTTCTTTTTATGAATAAAAACTAATTTATGGAAAATGCATCTCAATGAAATGAGATGGATTTTGCATATAATAGAGCTTAAAACGTAATAAATAAAAGTTGTCATAGACGTCTCAAAGCTCAATAATGGATAATCTTTGATCTGTGATATATCAAAAGTGTTCTACGAGTACAAATTTCATACACCTCAATTCATAAACTATTCATTAAGCCTTGAGATGTCTGATATCTTTTGCTCATCACATTACAAACCACATTTATGTAAAAACTAACTCGTTTCAACAGCACCTAATTTTTCAGAGAAACATGTATTTCCCTCATATGTAGATTTCATATGTAGATATTTGTTCTACTAAAATTTTTTGCTTCTTAATAATACTAATCTAGAAAAGAAACGAAATAATGACTTCAGCAATTTTATAGAACATTTATACATAGCGTTTCATGACTACAATAATTGACATAAGAACTTATGACATAATTTCAGAAAAATCTATATGTGTTCAGTCGCACTAAATTTTAATAAAATTAATGTACATTCTAAGTAATTTTTAACGATGGATCTTTCTTTTAAATTGACTCGAGCACGAAACATGCGCAAAGCAGATAGTTACGATTTTTGTTGACTAATCATCGTAGAATTGACGCGTCGTTACTATACCATTAGATTAGTTCGAATAATCACGCACGATACGTTGGGCAGTACTGGATCGTCCGAAGCACGCGATTGCTTCTTCGGACATCCTGTTAAATATTTAAATGCCAATGCGGAAACAAGCTTATTTCAAGACGGAAGATTGTTTTAGACGAGATTTATAAGATTTTCCATCTGCCGTGAGCTCGCGTGACTTCCTTTGTGAATCCGGTCCTTTGGCATGGAGGAGGAAGCTGTCGCGCGTTCCATAAATCCTTTATCGATTATAGCTTTAGACACAAGCACAATCGTTAATCTAACTCGTTTAAATAATGGACGTCTTAGTATGACAGGAAATAAAGTGTATAATGCGGTCATTTGTCTGCGAGTTGCACGTAAGTAAAACACGCATGGGAGAGTAAAACGTGGTCTCCTACTCGGCATTGAAACTAAGGCAGTTTTATGAATGAGAAAAGGAAAACATTCGTCTCCATGTTTCACAGTTACCTACTTTAATTTCTATTCCGCAAGAACGTATATTGAATAATTAGAGGAAAATAATTAATGCGATCATAAATGGACAATTGTGACAATTTATATTAAAATTATTAATGTAATAGTAGAGATTAAAATTTTATTTCACATCTACAAAATTTTAACTAAAAAAAATGAAATTATATAGATATTAGAAAATAAAATAATAATCATTATAAAAATTATTATTTTATTTTATTTTATTTTATTTTATTTTCAAAGCAAGCATCACGCTCATATTTTTTCCTACCAACAAACGAGAAATATTTTAAAATTCTCTATTTAACTGAATTTTGTAATATCATATCACCTAAAATTAACACAGTATAATATAATAATCACGTTGCTTTTTTCAGGAATAATGTGTTAAATAATTTATTAACTTTATATATACAAATATTATTAATTAAAATATTATTAATTTCTTTACATTAACAATTTAGCATAATATTTGTTTTATTTATTTATTTAAATATACGTTTAATTATAATTTAATTTTTTGAAAAAAAGTATAATAATATATTAATGTAATTAATGTAAAGAAATTGTTTAATATTTATAAGTTTATCTGCTATAAAATTTGTATATATAAAGTTAATAAATTATTTAATATATTATTTCTGAAAAGAACAGTGTAATTATTATATTATATCATATTAATTTTAGGTAATACGACGGTATTATAAAATTCAACTAAATAGAGAATTTCAAAATTCTCGTTTGTTGGTAGGAAAAAGCATGAGCGCGATGCTTGCTTTGAAAATTTTAACATATACGCCGGTTGGGAACATATGGTGTTCGTGGTTAGCCTACAAATGGCCGAATCACAACCTGCGAGAAGAGTAACGTATCGCAGGTCTACGGTAGAACAAAAACACGAATATCAAATATCCTTCATAAATTAGAGAAAATTCAATTTTCGCAAATCTAATACAGACTTAGTACTGAGTATCGACGATTTCTCATTAAAATGTTAATCAAATGTTTTTAAGTTTATAAAATGCCAATCATAAAGTCATTTTATCATATATTTATCCTAACTACTTTTAAATAATTTTTTAAATTTGAAATAATGTATTACATATATTTTTAAAAGAAGTATATAAATTTTTCAAAAATAATTATATTTTATACATAAAGATTTGTAAACTTAAAAAATCTTTTACATTATTTTTAAAAGGAAGGTTCTCTCTGATGCTGTATGCAACATTAAATAACTTTTATAAATTATCTTAACTAGAATTCTTCTATGAATTTTACGTACAAGCAAAATCATTAAACGCTAAGCTAAATATTTAGTGATCATCAGGAAGGCTAATCTGCCATATTACAAAGTAAATTATGTACTAGAAGAAGCGAAGACAAACTTTTAAAAATTAAATCATTATATATATATTATTTTGAAGGTCAGTATTATAATAGAGAATGTGATAAGTGATTTTTAAGCTATTTGATATAATTATATGTATTTATATATTTATTGATAAGTGTTATAAGGAGACATATTGAACTTATACACTTATATACTTAATTTCGGGTTCCTACAGACGAGCGACTTTGTAGCACCACAATCGAATGCGCCGATCCGTTATGCGCCGATACAAAGTTATTCTGTGGCGCTACAGAAAAATGTCGCGAATATGTTCATATGGCGCCACTACGTGACGCGACAAAAAGAATTGCGGATGCGTTTAGATGGGCAACGCTTCTTGTCGCGCCATGCAAGTGGCTCATATATTCGCGACACTTTTCTGTAGCGCCACAGAATAGCTGTGTATAAATGGGTCGGTGCTTTCGATTGTGGCGCTACAAAGTCGCTCATCTGTAGAAGCTCTTCAAGATTTGATAGTCTGTTTATTCTTTCTTTTCTTTTAAATTAATAATTAGGTTAATTGTGTTTAGAAACATCTCGATTATCAATATTTTATCATTAAAAGTGTGCAATTGTAATTTATGTTACAGTGATTAAGAGTAACATATTTCTATCTACATAAAATTTAAATATCGATATAGCAATAATGTATCACTCAATATTTCTAGAATTAAATAATAAAATTTCATGACTGAAAAATTGTAACAGATTCAAAAAAATAATTTCAATTCAATAGAAATCATCACAGTAAAAAAGAAGTTAAAATAATTTCTTTTTCTTTTAGAAATAATTGTCGTTTAAAGAAATAATTAGAACTGCATGTACAGCACTGTCGTCAATAAAACTATTTAGTATTCTGTTATATAATGATGTCAAGAATCAGTATCTCAATAAGAGGTACATTCTGTATCAGATTTATGTCAAAGGTATTCCTTATCAAAGTTACAGTCGCGTTTGTTATAAGAATCGATACCAACAGATGGAATAACGAGTAGTCGGAAATCTTAATGGCGATCGCGGTTTTCGGTTTCTATTTCGGTATTCGAAATGCGCAGCCGATATCATATTCGTCTTTTTGACGGACATCTTTGTATCTTTTCGTTATATACAAAAGAGATCCCTAGTCGGCAATTATGCGAATATACCTGAACTACCTCGGAATGCCTCTTACTTCGCCGATCCTAAGAGACTACGGCAAATCGCGATACGAATAATATTCAGACCGAATATTTATCAGACTGACAAGATCTTCAGCTTTTCTCGACGAAATATTATCACACTCGTTCAGCCATTGCTTTGTCTCGGGAATTCGTCGAATATTCTTGAGGTTTTCGCCAGCATATCTTCCTCATGATCACGAATCTGCATTTTGAAGAATCTCGTTTCCATATCTGTTTCTCCATGAATTTCTAGGAAATGCTCAACATCTCCTCCATATTCTTAGTTCTCATATAGAATAAAAGTCAATTAAAATCTAAATGCTTTTTAAAATATAAGTATTTTGTTATTTTTAAAATTTTAATATTAACAAATTTTAATATTAACAAATTAATTTATCATTTTTCAAGTTTTCCATTTTCTAAATTTTCGTATTAATAAATTTTCTTATTATAATTTACATTAAAATTTAATTTTATCTCATTTTGCCTTTTTTTAATTCTTTAAATATACGTATATTTGATTTCACGTTCTTGAACTTTTATATATACTTTTATATATATTTTTATATTTTCTATTTTTTTACACGAAATTTATGTTATATGCGTTATATGAAAAAAAAAATTAAAATGTTATTAGGAGAGTTGTGCGAAGCAAAGAGACAGAAAGGACAAGAGCCCAGGGCAAAAGAATGTTATCCGTGTCCCTATCGATCTCACTCGATTCAACAAAAATGTTACGTCTGCAAGCTAGCAAGCGTAGTTTTAAGAAAAACTTGCACGTACTCGCAAAAAAGTTAGTACTTTTTATTCGACGAAACTAGTTAATACCACGTTAAGGGGCACTTGTGCGTAGTTTTGGAACACGATCCAGTAGTACTCTCGTCCTACGTTTCAGTCGTAATTCCTTTTTTTACTTTTCTTTTTTCAAAGGTATATATGGCTCGCAAATTGAACGCACCGAGTGTATTGAAATAAAGAACTTAAAAAAGAAAATAATTTTTTTACATAACTAAAATAAGGTTTCTATAAAAAGAAAATTGTATCGCGGTGAAGAACAAAAGAAATATTTCTTTTAACATAATTCATCTTTAATTGCTATATTATTTCCTTCAAAAATGTAATTTGCTGTTACTTCATGTTTACATTCGCATTTAACAAACTGCTAGCATCACTTAAGTGAGAATACCGTTAGTTTATTTCGCGCGTAAAATGGAGTTGAAATTTTCTGTTGGCACGGCGCTCTATTTATATTAAATTCTTCAAGCTTGTTGGTACATTTTTCTATCGAAAAATATGTTAGCTTGAAGTTGATGGGAATGTATGATGAATAAGCAAGAAACGCACCCGGACCGCTGCCCGACATAAAATTAATCAACATTCTTCATCATAAAACGATGTGCAACACATTTCACACAGTGCATTACTAAAAAGCTATTCTTTAATTCATAATTAAGTTTCGGAAGCTGTATAAAACACCATAAATTGAATATTTTAAAGGACAATTGTAATCTCATTTCAGAATTTCACTTTTCAGCTCTTCTATTAAGTAATTAATTTAATTTATTTTTTATTCGTTTAAGAAAAATCAAACTAGACGACTGTTTAAAGAAAAATTGATTCCAATTGTATTAGATTTTCACATGGTAAAACAATTAATTAAAATCGTAGGAACGAGTATTGAAAATAATAAAAAGTAACAATCATTTTTCTTTTGGATTTCAGCTGTTTCAAAAGGGATATATGTCTAAGGAAAGAAGAGAGCTACGAGTAATTTTTTAATCATCATGAGGGCATTTTGGATCGTGCTTCTAATTATCCTACTCGAGATACACATATATATCACAGGTAAGTTTGAATTCTTGGAAAGGCAATTTCGTTACACTGTTGTACTAAAAATGGATATTATGATATGTTGAATATACAATTATTGAAGCTAAAAGCTAAAAGATTTGAAAGATTGATTTATAATTTTCTAAAAAAAAGTTTAATTATTAATTACATACAATAAAATACGGAATACGTTGTTTCTTTTAAAATGTAAAAAACAATCTTTTAACTATTCATAGAAAAAACAATGAAAGTTCTAGTTTTGTAAAAAACTGCTATTTGTTCTTTAACGTTTCTAAATTTTGTGTTGCATACCAAAAGTATGCATTGCTACTTTATTTTAAATTCTTTAACTGTGTATATTACATATTTAATTTTGTCAGAGAAATGTGGTATTTTGAAGATTTCATAGGATTAGAATTAGAAATTTTGTCAGGAAATGACGTATTCGTATTTCTACCTCGTACGTTTTCTTCTCGCAAATCGCGTGTTTAAGTATAGCGGTTCTCCTAGCCTAAATAATTTTGTTTCTAATTCTGTGCTCCTCCTTGTCGGTATTCGCTTCACGGCGGCATACAATTTTCAACGGTAATGATGCTGCCTGAAGAAACACGGGCGGGACGGCGGCACGCCACACTCTTCCGTACTTCAGGCAAGTTATTTTCGTGCCGGCAATGGAAAACACTTAATTCGATGGCTGACAAGCAATTTCCGGTTATCGCGTTGCTGAAAACCTGCGGCTCTTACTTTCGTCTCGTTAGTGCTGAACCTATCCGCGATGAGCGCATCGAAATCGTGTCGATCACTCATCGATGTCCTTACATCTCGATGATTTGCTTCTTTGGGACATCGAGATTGTCGACGCGGATATATATTAACGAACAAATTCGTAAAACGTCTCATTCTCGAACGAGACGATGTCGTTTTGAAAATTTAGGTCATCGCCGTAATACCTCCGAAGCTTTAGATCTAATTGAAAGTTTAATTAAATGCACACCGGCCCCTATTACCGGACCATTTTACGATTCTCGATTCGGCAAACTTTCTGAAATTGTGCCAGATTAATCTTCCACTATGTGCGAATACTAATCATTGGTAAATTCAATTTAGAAAACTGTATCCGCCTGAACTTTTATTTCGTCTATGATTAAGTTAAAGATAAAAGATTTAACGTATTTATATCATGCTAATTATTTCTTGTTTTTGTGTATATACATTGTTAATGATAATTTCTTTTCACGCAATTTTTTCACGATTACACATGGGTCATTCTCGATGTCCATATGAAAAAAGAATGTCTCATAAAAAATTGAGTGAATGTTGAATAATCGATTAATCAACTTAATTAGTCAGTAAATACGGACGCGAAAGTAATATTTTAGCACGGTAAAGTTCATATTTAAATTTTTATTATGGAATGTTGATGTTTATTGCATTATTAATTGCTATTTCCATATTCATTAAATTTTGCGTGCTATAAGAAAAAAAACAAAAAGCCTTTTATACATTGAAAAAAAGATGTCTAAAAGTATATTTGTGAGAAATATATTTATTTCATTGAAATAAATATTTATATTTAAATACGGGCGAAATACAATTTTATTCTTGTCAAATAAGCCATCTATATTATTTTTTTACAATTAATGAGATATATTTCATAGAAATGAAATATATTTCACACAAATAAAATATATTTCACAGAAATGTATATTTCGTCATCACAATCAAATTTCGTAAGTAACATTGCTTCGCAATACTTCGACATTTTTCTCTCAGTGTACGTAAGAATATTTTGTTTTAATTAAAATATATTATTTTTTCTTAAATTTAATATTTTGTTAAAATTATAATGTTTTTCTATCACATGATATGAAAATTTCTATAATTTTTTCACGGTAGAAATACTACTCTAATAATCCCTTAGAGTGTCATTCGTTTAATGGTCTCTTCTTTCCTTTTTTATTCCGGTCACAAAGAATTCGAGTATTTTTCCCGCAGGAATTTTTAGTGAATAATCACTTTGAAATACTGAATGCTGGCAACGATGTTAATTCATTTCAACGAGAAAATTCAAGTGAGATACGCGGTACGCTGATCAACATCGAGAGAGTGACCTGTCTCTTGTATTATTAAATATTGATAAATATCGAATACGTTCACAAAGATTCCATGTTTCGATATAGCTTTTTCCACTATGCAAAGGAGCTTAATTCACCGTTCGTTATATTACTCTATACTACTCTAGAATGAAATTAATGTATTATTACTGACTTCAGTGCTACGCTTATAACTGTAATATCAGCGAATATTTACTGTTTTTCAATGATAATACATTGATTCATTTTTAGAAGTTATGATTTCTATAAATTGAATCTGCAGAAAATCATAACTTTTAAAAGTAAATCAGTGTATTATTTCTGAAAAACAATAAATATTCGCTGATGATTACATCAATTATAAGTGTAGCATTGAAGTCAGTCATTGAAATCAACAATACACTGATTCACTTTTACAGAATACAAAAATTGAAATTACTATTAATAAAATATGAATTCTTTAGATTCCTTCTTATTCTATTTATATTTGTTCGAAGTTATCATTTTATGAATATAGTATGTTTATACATTATTCATTATTTAATAGGGAATTTAAGTAAAAGTAATAGTTTTACATACAATGTAAGAAGAACTTGAAATAAACGAAAAAATGCTATAAACGTGTACACGTCACACAGCGTGTATATCGCAACGTTTTAAAAACGAACTTTGTATCGTCGGCGTGAAGCGTCAAGTTTTGAGTTTGGGCTTACTCTTGAACAGAAATAGAAACTTTCCGGATATTTATCGTCTAGAATTCTCGCGCAAGACGCTTATGGGTGAAAACTCCTTTTTTTTATTGTCAGAGAAGTCTGAAATGTGTGCAGCTAGGAACAAGTGAACAATCGCTAAAGGTAAACGGGATGTGAGGCACAACGAGCGAGAAAGTTTTTGGTTGAATATCCATGGAAATTCGCCGCGGTTTGGCGCGTCTTGGGCATCGATAAACGCCCGACCAAACCCGTCGTAATTGCCATGACTAAGTTATTCACTTAAGCCACTCGGGCGATGCTCGGGTTATGCGTTATCGTCGCTACGGTGGCTGCATTAATCTCCAAGGGTGCAGGAGGGTGCTTTGTCGTCTCTTGCAATCCCTGTGCCGTGCCCTTCGTCAACCATGAAAATCGTCCTTAATCCTTGATCATAGTCGACCTTAGAACTAACAGTCCTTGGATAGACAGATATTGTGGACGCGGAATTTTCTCGTGCGAGAAAATGGCGTGATTTCTCACATTTTGTTACAATCTGCATTCTCGTAATTTTCATTTAATTGAATCTTCTGAGAGATTTTAATTAATCGATTCTACACATTTTGCTACAATCAGCATTAAGAAAGTTGAAGAATTACTTTACTAGAAAAATTAAGAATTAAAAGAAAAAGGCATTAATGAACAGATTTATACAAAGTTCCTATTTTTAATTATTCTAAATTCTGGATAAATTTTTTACATGAAATCGAAACGTTATTGTAATGAAGCACATAACATGCAGCACCCATAAAAAAAAATTCACTCTGCAACTCGTTTTATTACGTAGAGAAGTAGAAGGAAGATTTGAAATATTTTTGAAATACTTTATAAATGAAAAATGATTTTCATATAAAGAAGATCTTAATATTGACTAAACTATTTGGTTTAGCCATGTTTTCGAATATTTTTATATAATCGATATTATCAATTTTTACGAGATTATCTATGCTTGCGAAGCTCTCTTTATTGAGTATCGTTTCTTCAATTTCTATATAACGTTTCTTCAATTTCTAAATAAACCTTTAATATTATTTTTTATTATGTTTCATTTATAATTCTAGTTATCTTTGAATTTTATATGTTATTTGATGATCCAAATCATGATGGTCTAATATTGAAGAGACAGATATTACAGATATTTTACATTCTTTTTTGATTTATATTTTTTCAAAGTTTATTATTATTTACATTGTTAAACTACTTCAGTCTATTGCTTTATTAAGTGATAATAACATTAAGAAGCGAGAAAATTATTTGTAAGAAGACTTTTCATTTACAGATAATTATAAATACTTCGATTTTCTTGTTTATTATAAGAATTTATGAGATTCAGCAGATATCTTTTCTAGATATCATAATGTGCATACAATCTTTACATCTAATTTTGTTTTAATAACGAATATGCTTGTTCAACAAAATGTTATAATTATCTGAAAGCAATTTTCAGATTTATGATTTGACGAGAAAAATTGTTACTAATGTTATTAATTTGTTATACGACGCGTCATTCACAGATGTTACTCAGATCGAACAAAGTGGTTCCTATCTTCAAGAAACATTGTTGTAATTTATGTTCGCAGTAAGCCAGGCGAAGCATCAGCAGAATTCAAGTGCCAATAATGCAATCGCCCCATTGAATGCCCCGGAGGGTAAAAATGAAGATGTTCTTGAAGGACCAATTGGAGAGGTGCTTGCTCAAAGTGGTACCACGGCAGTTCTGCCGTGCAAAATTACCGATCCTGGAGCTGGAACGGTAAGTGTCACACAGTTTACTTAATAATATATATATATTTTTTATTTCGGTTTATTTATGTAGGGTAAATAATGAGTAGTGTAAAAGATTTTAAGAGGTGATTTCTCACACAAATTCAAGACGAAAATTTCATGTGACTGTATATGTTCACGAAATAGCTTAATTAGTTTTAAAGAGACAATATATCAAAATTGAAGAAAAAATTTTTTCCAAAAATTTCAAAAATCACTCGGATTACTTTAAAACTTGCTAAAATTCAATATCAAAATAACTTTAGTGATTTTCGAAATTTTTGGAAAAAACAAAATTTTCCTTTCAATTTTGATACCCTATATTTATAAAACTAAACCATTTTGGACATTTGATATATAAAAGTTTTCGTTAAATTTAAGGAATTATCCTTTAAAATTTTTTAAAGTATTCAGTAGCTCTGTATAAATGTTTCGATTAGAAGTATATGTGTTATTTATTTTTTTGCTAATGAAAAATAATTGTCATGTGACCAATTTTAGCTACATTCTTTTTGTTCCTATTGAATACATATAGCTAGAAATAATATCATAAAAGTTGAAAATACGATCTGTGTGCTCGTGTTGTATTTCACTAATAGTACGCTATTTGAAACAGTACAAATCGAATTATATTCAAATACTATTAATATCGTACTATGACAAAATGTAACACACGAAAAAATAAAAATTTCTATCTGTTACATAAATGTTGTAAATCAAGCTATTGAAAATGACATTGTTCATTGCATTCAAATGCTTAATTGAAACACGTAAATGAGTAATTTTTCAGGAAATTATTCCTCTGGACATACATTGTGAAATATTAATAATCAACATTTTTCCTTGCTTGATTCCTCACTCATACTATTTCTCTGCCCATCTCAAAAGTCGCTTCGTCTTCTTCCATTCACACCAGATTTTCCAGATTTTCATTTCCGTTATACAGACAAGTCCGAACGATCCTCATTTAATTTCCGTTTCCTATCGTGCACACGCCAAGCGAATGATCCATAAAGAAAAGAGTATTCGTTATTTCTAATATGATTGGCGTTCGTGGCGTAGCTATGAAATGACCATTCAAATGTAAACCGTCGGGACGTGAATGACAAACGCGAAGATAAAATTTGAAATGTCAAAGAAGCTTTCTGTGGAAGAAATATCTTCCATCACGGGCACCATTAAAGCTGAAGTACAAATTTTCTCTGGTAACGTGAATTATCTTGACAATCGCACGCTGAGAATATTTTCAAACACGTTTTATCTTCATCGCTTGTGCTTAACAAAAAAAAATAAAATGGATTACATAACGTTAAAACAACGACATGCGTAACTAATTTTCGTTACCATGTGACGTTGATATATATGTACACATCGTCTATTCAATAAAAATGAAATTACATAACTCTGTTCTTCGAAAATTATAGTTATTTTTACTAAAATATTGTATCAAATGAAGCAATATATTTTATTATGAAAAGACTGATTCTATTATGAAAAACATTAAAGACTCAAATCTTATTTTTTATTGCTGCAATAAATGATGTATAACATTAATGCATATAAATTCAAATATAAGTACGCAATTAAGATAAATCTACATTGTAGATTATATTAGTTGTCTTCCTTTACTGAGAAATTTATATGCGAAAAGACAGAATTTATTTTTAAAATACAGGATGACAAAAAAATTTGGCCAAAAATTTTATATTCAAATCATTAGTGACATATATTTACAAAAAACAAACTTTGTTAGTTATATTGAATATTTTATTGAATATCAAAAATAATAAATAACATTCAAGATGACAACCTTTAGCTTTAAGACGTTTCAGAAATGACTACGCATATATTTTCATGAATGAAGTCTCTGAATAGAGCGGTCTTCATCAATCGATAAAATCTTTTGGTGCAGAGATCTTTTTGGTTCTATTTAATAAGATGCAATGTAACTAACACTTCAGAGCATTTTTTTTTAAATATACGTTCCATGCAACTATTTGACATTCAAAACAACGTTTTTAATATTCAAAATAACATCAAAATGAATAACGACAAATAAAGTCAATTTAAACATATTAATAATAATAATTTGAACATACAAAACTTTGTGGTCAAACTTTCTTGTTATCCTATATAACTGTAGGAAATTTATTTTGCGTATGATAGAATTTATTAGTCAGAGATTTCGGCAAAATTTTAATCAAATAAAATAAGTAACATAAAAAGAGAGGTACACAAGAAATCAATAAATGTCTCACACATATGTCTCATAAGCTTACGTAATGCATTTTAATAATTCTTTATAAAACTCAGGATTCTCTGATTTGTCAAATCCGCAATTGAAAGCACAAACGAGTACATATTCCATCCCTTATGGAGATATTCTGCGTAACCATGCAAACATGTGTGTCCTGAATACGGCACACGGTATTGAAAGCGGAAACGGATGTGATGCACCATGTTGGAAGTATAAATGATAAGTCGATACGATATTTTTGCCTGTGAATTGCAGGCCGTTTGCTTTTTTCCTTTCTCTTTTTACTGCCCTCGCTATGTACTTTAATGCTATAGTCGTCGGTCCAGCAAATTGCCCCAGTTTACGGTCTACAACGGCACGCTATTCCGGCATAGCGTATGCTCTTTAGCTTATTTAGAGTGCCATCCGCGAGAAAAAATCAACGGACAATTTGCGTGAATAGCGAATGCATCTGCATTCGTACTTCATTTCGGGTTATTTTCATCCATGTTGGATTCTAGCGTTTCAGTAACGAACGCTACTAATTGACAACACCTTAGCAAACAATCGATGTCCATCGCGCAGTAATATTAGTTAGAATTTTTCTCTATAAGACTTCATCTTATAAACATAATAAGTATGAACTGTACTTTTTCTGATTCTAGCACTTTTCCTGTTTCTGCGCAGTATATTAACCTTTTGAGGATAGGAGCTTTTTAGTAAAAAAACTTAAAAAAGACCTTATTTTCTAAGAGAATCGGAACGATTCTGACATCAGAATTCCATTCAAATTTCAAAAAATAATCTGATTATCGTGAAACTCAATTTTAGAAAGTTTTTGATATTGCTAGGTTTGAATATAACTTAAAAATGTCAAATTTCAAAAGGATGAAACTTCCAATGAAGGAAGATCTAGTAGACATAGCTCAATCAAAGTTTGGGGGTCAGTTTGAAAATCAATAGTAACTATTTGCACAATACTGCAGATGAGCTTCAAATAAAACGAAACTGGAAATTGTTATTCTTTTTTTGCAATTAAACATTTCCTAAAATCAAGTTGTGTATATACAGCCGGTCACAGAAAGATTGCAACATATTTTTTCGGAATGCAGCTTGCACCGAGTGATTGGTTATTTAGTCATGGATCCACAAATAAGAATCGATAGCTCGAACAGTAGGCTGCATTCTAAAAAAACCCATTGAAAAAAAAGTATTGCAATCTTTCTGTGACCGGCTGTATATGTATGTATGATAATCAGATTATTTTCAAAAAATTCTATCTGCCATATTGGATTCAAATTAAACATTAAAAATTTTTTATTTCTGATCTCAGATTCGAATAAAGCATTATTAAATTATCCATAGGTCAAGTTTCATAAAAATCAAACGAGGAGTTCATAAAATAAAAAAGAGTGACTCAAAAATGGGTTCGCCTGTCTATAAAGGATTAATTGTATCAATGTCTCTCTTCAACTATATTTAAAATAGATATTAAAAAAAAAAGAGAAATAAGAAAGAGATCGATAGCAATCAAACTATCTCATTCTTTCTAAACTAACAACTTCATAGTAATGCGCAGTTTATGCTTTATCTCGCGTTTTTCACGCCTCTCGATGTTAATTCAACCCCTTTCGGAAAATTTGAGATTACATCTCTGTGTCACCGGTCGATTTAGTATTTGGAATGTATTCCCTCGTGAACTATGCCAAATTCCATGCCGTAACATCGCGTAGTTGGACCGGATGCCTATTACGCATGCCTCGCGAAGCTGAGAAAGTCCGCTCGGGAATATTTTAGAATATTTTAGCGGATTTTGGCATTAAACCAATGCGACGATGCGCCAGATGCTGCGTAGATACTGTATCTCTCTTTTTTCTTCCTTCCTCTATGGGAAAAAGGAGGAGAGAACGAAAGAGCAATCCCCGTTATATGCATATGCGATCGAGATGATGGAAACATTCCTTCTCTCGATACTCGCTAGCGGTATACTTTAGAAATCGGAATAGAATTTCGAGAATCGACAGACGATTCTCTCTGCGCGACAGACGACGCACGTTTCCATAAAATTCCGATGAGTTTTCCGTGTCGCCGACATTGCGACGTGAATGAGACGTAAGCCGACTTTAAACGCGCATTTTCCAACACATCTACTTCGTAACGTTTGAAAACGGACTTACATGCACAATAACTGTCGAATTTAGAATTTATGGCATGTCAAAAGTTGTAGACTATTGCATGGGCGTATTCAGAAGGTTTAAGGATTCTCAACTCTTCTCTCTAGAAATTTATGATTAAAAGTAATCGACAACCTGATATTTTTCTCATTCATTCCAAAATGAGAAACAAAAAGTAGACATTTCAAGTTATAAAATATCAAAAAAGCAATTTATTGGTGCAAAAAATTGCTGCTTATTTGATAAAAATCCCTCTCGAAAAAATTCTTAAATATGCTCATAAACTACTGTCTTAGATAAAATTAATAATTGCAAATTTTCTTAATAACTGGTGATTAAATCTCATTGCAGACGTATTCCTCATTAAAACAGATTTTTAAATAATAATTTCTCTGCATTGTAATGTCTTTGATGGTTTCCGCATCTATAAATCCATCTATGATCCTGTAGCAGCTTTTCTTCAGCACTTAATACATTACATTTCTACGGAGAAAAATGTCAAAGATTCTTTGACTCTGTACGCTTATTTCTTGAAAAGAACAGACGCTCGCTTTGACACAAATCGAAATTGCGTTTCAATAAGCAGAAACAAATCGATATGCGCTGCGTGTCAATGCTAAAGCCCGCAACCGCTATAAACGAGCACGAAAACTTGAGAACGCTCTCAGGGGATGCAGCATGTTTATACAAATTCCATGGAGGGTTTACTTTTCTCCCTTTGATTTCTAAATTTTACAGCTTCGTTGGGCACGGAGAGCGGAGACTTCAGCTCGTAATTTACTTACAGTAAGAGTATTTCAGATCTCTTCTTCCCATTGCATGCATTGCCAGAGTTATGTACAAATTTAACGGCAATAAAGCGATTTACGTTTTAACATCATTTCTTATAAAACATTCATTTCTAGTAAAATTATTTTTGATCTCCCCCCTCCCCCCCTCCCATCATTCGATTATAAGGAATAAGTTATATGGACTAAAATCTTTCACGAAAGAAGATACTTAAGAGTTAGTTAAAATATTGGAATACATTTATATTTTAAATGAATAAAATTTCAGAAAATTGACCTAGATTTATTGCTAAATCTCTAATTATTTGAAAAATAAATTATTTGTAAAATAAATGCTGTTTGTCTGACAAGTTGGTTTTGTGGAAGAGATGAGAGCAAATATGTTCAAAATAATATAAATGTATAGAATGTGTATTAATAATGTATTAATTGTTAAGTACGATGATTTTCCGGTTCTTCACGTACACGATGGATATTCTGGATTAACTTTCATCACTTTTTTTAGGTAACAGATTAAAGCGAATCGGATCAATTTTTGTTTATTGATAAAAAAGTAATCAAAAATAAATTTTGTTATTAAATTTTATCATAAATTTGTAATTTTTACTTTAACTTGGATTTTATATAATGAAATAATATATAAATATAATATTTCTTATTACACAACACAAAAATCAAAAAAAAGGAAATTATAAACGTGTCTCGAAATTGAGAGACGAAGTGAATCATCAATTTATTAAACTAATTTAGTAAATTATACACTGACAAAAATCGTTACAATTTATATGTTTCAATAATGTACTTTTTTCGTCAATGAAGAAGTTAAGTAATTTAAGCAAGCGTCTACAGTGAATTTTATAAATCATTATACGACGATAGATGATAACTTTTATATTATGATAACAATATTTGCGTAAGATTGCTGTCTTTTTAACAAGATATGATTAATAATTAACATATTTATCAACAACAAGATACTAATATACTAATAATATCGGTGTATTTGTAAATCTACAGTCAAAAACATACAAAAAATTAGTATTGTTATTCATTAGGTGGGGAAGACAAGATTGGCGCTCAAAGATAACAAGCTCCTCAATTTAAATTTTATAAATATGATCTTGATTAATAGTTAAGATAGTTACACGTATTATATGAAGAAAAAATTTTAATTTTATTAAAATTTGAAAAGATCGAAAGTGAAAAATCTCGAGACATTTCTCTATAATTTGAGAGATTGATATATTTATTTATCTGTGTGTGTGTGTGTGTGTGTGTGTGTGTGTGTGTGTGTGTGTGTGTGTGTGTGTGTGTGTGTGTGTGTGTGTGTGTGTGTGTGTGTGTGTGTGTGTGTGTGTGTGTGTGTGTGTGGGTGTGGGTGTGTGTGCTTATCGCTCGCTGGAAAGCTTTTTGTTTTGGATGATACAAAAGTTGCAAAATCTAAGACCACTTATGCAAAACTCCCTGTCATGAACCGCATATAACCTCGGTGAGCTCCCGCGCGTTCTCGTCGACCATGAATAAAAGATGAATTCATGCGCATCTTGTACTACAGAAATACAGAAACAAGACTGCCTCAGATTCTTTATACTGCAGCTAAGTTCAAAACAAGTAAAAAGTGCTATCACAGATGGTAAAAAGGGGGGAGGAAAAAAAGGGGCAAAAGCATTGCATCTTGTCTCTATAACTACCATCATATGGAAGTTTAGACATCCTTTCCGCGATGATGTAACATGTCGTGTATTTGCAAACGTAACTAGATAGACATCTTACAATTTATTCAAATCATGAATAAATCATATATGTATCTTTTTAAAATGTCATTTACTGAAGTACACTATAAAAAAATTACATGTAAAATTACAACATCTAATATAAAGAGATATGTGCATAATTAGAATTATTTGTTGCTGAGTCTTTAAAGCCTATTAATTTGTGTTTTCCTTTTTCAATTACCGTGAGGAAAGCATACTTAAAGCATTCGGTCTACGCGGATTCCGTCCGGAGGAATGATTGTGGATCCTATCGCGAAATAAATTGCTTATTATGCTTCTTAATCATCGAGTATTCAATCTGAGTATCAAATGATCGAGAGATCCTATTTGTTTACTTTAATATGTTAAAATAACAACATTGTTAAAATAACAACATTGTATATAAATAGGCAATAAATTTATAAGTATAAATCTAGAAGTGATATAGAATGAATAGAAGATAGTATCATTAAATATACATTATTATATGAGTTCTTCCATTAAATGTTCATTAAATATATTTATTCTGAAAATATCTTTTAAAAAAAGTACGAACCTTTGTAAAAATTTTCTAAATTCCTGTGCGTATTTTCTACTTATAAGATATCGTATTATTATCGCTTATAAATTATCGGCAGACTTCTTTTCATATTTTATCAACTCCGGAATTCTCCAATTTAAAACCATCATTTATCTTTCCTCGAAATACGTCAAAAAAGTTTCGCGTAAAAGTTGAACGGCGGAAATATTCAAAGTCGTTTTTATTCCTAGAGAGGAGGGGGAGGGGGATCTTTATTTTCAGTATTCTCTCAAATATCCAATATTATTTTAAATCCACAGGGAGAAACTTCTGATATCAAATATTTCTTTTACAGCACAGTCTGTATTGTCCGTACAGACATGTATATTCAGAGAAATTTTCACTCTAATACAATTGAGATTTGAGAAGTACTCGATGATTAAGAAGCATAATAGATAATTTATTTCGTCGCGAAAGGATCCACAATCATTCCTCCGAACAGAACCCGCGAAGATCGGACGCCTTATGTATGCTTTCCGCACGGTAATTAATCATTATTCCCACGAGCCACGATTCAAACGCGAATTATGTAAAGCACTGCGGTCGATCCTTTGAGTTTGGCTCTCAAATTTGGCGCATAACGTTATATGACTGTGCGTATAATGGAATTAACATATTCCGCCAAGATCTACTCGCGTACCGAGCGTAATGCACTTATCTCATCCCAAAATGCGTCAACGCCGTGTTGCGGGATAACGTAACATCATGATATATAATGGAAACCGTCGACCGGAAAGAGCACCTGCCGGAAACGATGCTGCAAGGAAGAGAACATCAGTAAATCACGCGATAAATGTCAAACCGCTGGACGATAAAGGACGCGCGGCTGCCACCGAAGTATTATGAACATCGATATTTAGAATGAATGAGCATTCTGTAATGAGCATCGCAATAACTAAACGCGCTGTGAATGAGATCTATACAGCATAGACCTCTAAAAAAAATTCTAAAGACATTTTAAAGACGTGTCCAGAACATCCCTCGGATAAAATGCTATTAAATGCTATGTGAAAGAGGTACTATATAGTTTTGATTCTCTCGCTAGCATCTCATTGGTGATTTTGTCCCGCTAGAATTAATCACCAATGAGATGCTAGCAAGAAAGATAAAACCAGGTTTAAAATCCTGTAAAGTCAGAAATGCGCTATTAATGCCCGTTTCTGTTAATGTAGATTAACTTTAATCTCGGTCTTTTTAATTTACCTTTCTTTCTAATTTTCATATTTTTTAACCCCTTTTTAAACAGTAAATCAGACTACATTCTTCTATGACGAATCTTTAGGGCTCTAAACAGGCCTACTAGATTTTATTTCAAATTTACTGCCAGCGCTTAAAATCTATAATTTACACTATAGATTTTTAACACCAAAAAAACACCATTTAAATTTTGGAACACAATCGTAGTAAAAGTCTGGCATATGTTGTTGAATTTTTGATCGGTTTCATACGAAATAGCGGAACCCAATCAGATGATGACTGAAAGAGCATGTGAAAAAATTGAAAAGCAGACCTGTGTAGTGCGTTATAGTTGTGTAAATGCAAGTATATATGTATACGCCATTTAATATCAAATTACTAGAACATATGCCAAATTCTTACTTCTAGAGATACTACTATGTTTAAGTATCTCTTAGTAAGCACGCATTTAATCATTGTGTTACTTAGTCCTTCTATATGTCGATTAGGAAAAAATCGAGTTTTGCGTTATGCACTCTCTTCCTCAATGTCATTGCCGACAAAGAAAATAGATATGCATGGGTTACTGCCGAGTTGAAGTGCTTCCTCGAAGAACGTCCTCGGTTACGATGAATAAGATAAGACGAGCAAGGGTATAATGGAGGATATCCGGATGGTTGAGATACGAGGGAGTGGAAGTCTCTCTCCTTTGAGAACGTAGATGGAGTGAATGAGAGATTGGAGGGAATGAAGAATTATCGGAAATAAAAAGATTCGAGTGACGAATTCCTTCATAGACATAGAAACACTAAATTCCCATCTCTAAAGTATCCTTGGGTAATTTCCCGTCTTGTAAATTATACGCATTTTCCCGCTATTTCGCAGGGAATTTTCTGCTGGTTTCAGATGTCGCATGAGGTATATGAGTAAAAACGGACAGCTTCAAGAGCTCGGATTTGATACCGCAAAGCTTTTGGTTTATTTGGTCTTCAACTTCATTCCTCATGCGTGATATAATTCGTTCTATGTCGAATAGGGAAAATACGTTTCAAAAACGTTGCCTTTTGCAAACTGAATGGAATGTATCACGGTAAAATGCGATTGATAAATCACAAACAGGTCTGATTGGATGGCACGAATGAAATCGATATCATGAAATGATGAAAAATAAATTAAGCATTTTAATGCTTCCACATGAAAATTGTATATGGAATATCCATTTACAGAGTTAATGTAACGCGAATGTGTAATACCATCATATTATAATAATATAAACTGTTTTAATTTTTATTAAATTACATATTTTTTTACTAAATTAAAAACAATAGTACCGTGTCTATGTTGTATTTATTGATTTAATTGCAAGATCAACAGTTTGATTAAATTGATCTAAAGTGTTAGATTCAATTTGCAATGTTACATCGTATAGAAATCCTCTGTGCAATTGGCTAACGTCAATCATTTCTAAAATGATAACATCAATGTTTGGTTAAATAAAGTAACAGATACAATGATTGAGCGATTGAGGGCTTATACAGCAATTGACTAACACATTTACGCATCTCAATACGTCAAAATCGACATATCGATTATAATTGTTTTCAAACTAAATCTCGGTAGTGTATTTATTCTTGTTAAGCTATAACCAATGCGCAAACTCACTGTCACTTCAAGCTCACAAGACGAAAATCGATTTTTATTGCTGTATAAGCTATAAAACCCTGCAGTTAGTATACATTATGTAAAAGAAGTTTTCTTCGTATCCGTAAATATCCACACTAACAATAAAGTTGATCAACAAAAATAAATGATTTAATAATGAATGAAATATCAAATATTTTTGATAACTTTAACTTGATATAAATTATTTGAATACTTTGTTCTAAAAACGCAGACATATATTCTACAAATATTTTTATTCCAGGTGAGATTTGTTCTTTTATCATTTTTATATGTTTAATTGTTAAAATTAAATTGTGATGATATCAAGTTTGAATCGATCATATAATAATATTAAAGAAATTGAACTAATAAGTAAATAACACAAATAATAGAAATTCTTACTCGGTTAAAACATGATGCTTAATAATATTTATATGTCAATGTTTTAAATACATTTTTTAGTTATATAAAGTGCGCATCGATTCAGATTTCAAACTCAAATAAACTAAAGTTAAAAATAATATCAGAAATTACATTGATCAATCTAGAAACGATACTAGTATCTTAAAATATTGCAAAGAATTTATTGTAAAAAATATGACCTCATCAAAATTGCGTTTCAAATCTGATAAATCGAATCAATGTGCAGTTTATAGAACCGAAAAAATATATTTAAAAAATTTACATATGAATATTATTAAGTACCAAGATTCACTTCAACCGAATATAGAATTCTTATTCTTAAATTGCGATATTTTTTTAAAGAAGAAAATATACAATATTATTTGTATTAGTAATCACTATGAAAGGTTTAATATGAATTTTCATAATTTAAATAATAATTAATATTTCTTTAATATTTCAAGAGAGAGAATTTCATCTCAATCTTATGAGTATATAATACCGTCGCTACGTAGCTTTAAGTTTCCGGGGTTGTGACGCGTATATAGTGTGGCTGTGTAGTGGTTGGCTTGATTCCCGCGCGGGGCGGATAGGTGAGGGAACTTTCCTCATTACAAGAATACTTTTAAAACGGTTTGGCTGATAAACGAATGAACTTTCGGTGTTCCTTATCGGCAATCCCGATGCTTGCTATCAAGGAAGAGTTGAAAGCGATCGCGAGCGTGCAGTTGCGACGGAACGGGCTGCTTTTAATTTCCTTCCTGCTGTAGAGTCTCATTGCGAATAAAAATATTCTTATTACTGCAAAAATGATTTCTCTTCTTTTTTAACAAGCGATAAAAATTTTTATGACGATTCTTATAATCGTTATTTCATTTTATTTCGTTATTTAGTACGCTCTTCAATTAATTGTAATTGCAATATCGCGAGTTTAAACGCAGCTTCTGTCCTCTCGCGTTCTATGTCATTCATTCTCGCAAGATATATCTGGTATGTAACAGCACAAGTCACCGATCGCGGGTGGCAATTCCCGGTCGACAGATAAAGAATGTGTCGGCATGGCATGCTGTAACCCGGAGTATTTCCCAATTAAGCTCCTGCGCGTCCCACAGCGGTGTCAGCTCGATTTGTGTGCCACGTGTGTGCACCTCCCGCACAAGTAGATGCCATTTACTTGCCACTGTACAAAGTCTTTTCTACCTAGATCTAGCAATCCCCACACAGTCGCGGCTTAATAGCTTCCCGCGGGAATGCCAGAGCTATCGGTTATCTAACTCGTGTCTAACAAGACTGATGATGATGATCGAGTCAGGCAAGATGACGTAAGAGGAAATTAAGTACGGAGGAGGCCCGACGCAAGTCGGACGTGCTACTCCAATTTGCATTTCGTTCTAAGTTTTAATTGGTTTTAATCCTTTGACGGACTACACCCACTAGCTTCGTACAAACTTTTAACCCTTTCCGCTGGAAAGCCAAATAGGCCCACGCCGCTCGCACATACTTCAACAGTTTCTCTTGTAAAGCCGATATACCATAACATCGTACGTTTGAGCTAAAAATAATTAGAAACGGTGTAGTTCATTGGATAATTTAGACGTCAGGAATCTAGAATGAGTAGTTACTATATCTGAATCACAAGAAAGAATATGTATGTACACTTTTTAAAAAAAGATGATCAGTAGGATGAAACAGTTGGAAGAGATATGATTTTTGTATGTATTAAATGTAAATATTTAAAAAAACAAAATTTCTAAAATATAATTTTTATTAATAATTCTTATTAATATAATTTTATAAATCTATGTAGCCTGATTTCATCCACTGTTGGATATCGGTCTCTTCCAACTTTTTCCACATCATCTTTGGAAAGAAAGAGTTTGGCATTAAAATGCTACACTTGCCATGCGAGTAGATATATATCTCCATTGATATATAATTTTATAAATATAAAATTTTAATTAAAGACCAAAAGTTTTACGACAAATCTCAAACAGAGTACTTGTTGAGTACTCAAACAGAGTATTCTTAAAAGAGTATGCGGCTAGTTAGGGTTACGGAATAACTTAAAAACGAGCTATTTTCCATAATATATATTATAATGTGGATTAAGCTTGAAAGCTTGATCGCGAATCAGTTACTTCGATCTCTTAATTCTTAAGAAACCTCTTAATTGAATACAAGTATTTTGAGCAATAAAGTCCTCGTATTCGACAACAGCAAAACTCATTGTTCAGCCTAACAATCCGTACATGTGTGTATAACCTTATCTGGAGTTAGTTGAAACCGAAAGACGGACGTCGGAAGGCTTTAGGATCTTTGTCTTTCCGGCTGCTCGAAGACACCGCGAAGTTCTCGTAACTTCGCGCCGATTGAGGCAAACTCTACTACTCGATAACTTCCACAATCAAAGACTGGCACACGTACACATACTCTCTCGTTCTTCTCTCTTACACGCACAACTCCTGTCACATTGGATTCGCTGTTACACGTCGGTGAGCCGTAGATAGGTCCTTTTCGTGGGACCTAGGATTACAGCAAGCACTCTGGATTACTAGGTTTGGCGGTACCAGAAATGTCATATCCTTGGAAATTGGTTTCTCCGAGACGTATTACGTGGAATCAGCCTAATTATGTTTCTGAGAGTATTAAGATGTTTACGGTGGATTTCATCTCGATGAGGGATGTAAATAAAAAATAATTGGCATGGCAACGTGATGTCTCTGATCGAAATTCAGAGGAAGGCTTTGTAACGAGGAATCTCCTAATAATTAAATTTTACTGCTGTTGATTAACAGGCAACCGCGTTATTACATTTAGGAAACGTAATTACTTATTTACCCCCTAACAAACAGAGAAGTTCTCGAAGCTGTATACTCAGTACAGCTCTATACAATCATTCACAACTAAAATATTTAATGTTCTATTTGATATTTCATATAAAATATATAAATATATAAATAGTCTCAAAATTTAACGGCTAAATTGCGATAGTATATCTATAAGTAGAAATAACAAAAAATGTTATATGAAGTTTAGTTAGAAATGTTTCATTATAAAGTTATAAACAAACATTCAAATAAAATATGAAATACGAAACAATGGATTTTCAATTGCACAAACGATATGAAAGTCTACATATCGTACATGGAAAGTTCGAATGTTTATTTCATGTGTACAGGGTGTCCACTCTGTATATACTTTTTAAAAATAATGAATTGATACAACTAGTATTTATATATACATACAAATCTTGCAATCATTGTGATATAAAGCCAATATGTTTAGTTTATTGGCTATATAATATAATGCTTTAAAGTAACATGCTATATTTGAATTAGACGATGAAACATATGTGCATAAAGAATAATAGCAAATTTGTATGTCTATAAATACTAACGAGAGAAAAATTCTTCATCGTTATTGTAAAAAATATTTAAAAGTTTCCTTCAAGATAATATATTGTTTTCCTTTATAAAAATTTTCAAAAAGAAGTTTTCCAATATTTAAGAAAAAATGCATTAAGATTAAGAAGATTTTAATAACATTTTCGTAATAATAATTTTTCAAATCAATTCTCTTTTATTTTTTAATAATTTAATACATCAGATTTACCTAAACGATTAAATAATCGTTTCTCTTCGATCGTGTTTAAAAATGGAAAGATTGATGATATACCTACACAATTAAATACTATGCAATGTAACCATTATCCAATATATTGAACGTTTTGTGGTCTGTTCCCTGGAGAACGAAAATTATCTTGAAATTAGTGTACTCCAATAGCTATGATAATTGATATTCGATGCATGTCGAGGCTCCTCTGTCACATTACCTCATAGGACATACATTACTTCTCATACATATATTGTTACTATAAATAATCTACTGCTTTTGAACACTATACCGCAAACAATTTTCATTATCCAACTCATGCATAATCCTAATTACTTGTTTAAAGATAAATGGTACTTCTGTAACGTTCATAAGATTACATCTGTACTAATTTAAAAGCAAGTTTATTTCTTCTCTCATTTGCAAATGGTTTAATTCTATATTAAGAAAATTAACAATTTTAATTTTATTACGAGATATTAAAAAAATCATTCAGCATTTACATGATAGATTAATACATACTATGCTGAATAAAAAAACCTTAGTGAACATAGCAGAGATCGATATTCTACAATTGCTTTTAAACAGAGTTCTAGCTGCAATTTTTTTCAATTTCGATTTTTTTTTAGTATAAAACATGCATTTAATGTTTTTACCTGATTAAATGAATAATTTTTAAAATAAAATTTGTTATATGTAAAAATTATGTGCAATAAATAAAAATGGTTACACATATTAATTATTTTTTGTCATTTTTTATTACAGATCACATGGGTGAGACGGAGGGACAGACAATTGTTAACTGTCGGTACTAGCACACACTCCATTGACAAGAGATTTGTCGTCAGACACTCGAGCACCGACTGGCAACTCACAATACGCACCGTAACGGTGGACGATGCCGGCATCTATGAATGTCAGGTAATTTAGCGAATGTTTTATTCATATATTTTTTTTAATTTTAAGAATATTTAACTGTGATGATCCAGTTTTTATTTAATTTTTTACTCATATTTCTGTCATTTAATACTAAGATTACGTTAAACTTTATTATATATCAATTTTATCTTTCTATGAATTACCTTTTTTAGTTTTGTTATATATATATATATATATATATATATAAAAGAAAGAGGTTGTACATAACTATATAAGTGAGATAATATCTATTTTCATAGTTCACATCATCAAGCTTTCATAATAATGAAAACACACATCAATATAGACTTAAATAATAAGTCTAAGGTAGATCTCATTGCGAAATAATTAAAGTGATGCTTTCTTTAAAATACGAAATTGAAAGAGTTATTTTCAGTATCAATTGAATGATTGTTTCAAGCCATACCTGATTAATTGAATAATTTCTAATGTACACTATGTTAAAGGTTTTGCATGTCTAAAATGTCAGCTGAAATGCTAAAGCGGTCGCTCACAAACTGTTTCAAGTCATCGCGGTGATTAGCCGTAGTTTTAGCTCCTATTGGATTTTCTAAAGGACAATCAACATTGCTTTGATTATGTGAATACAATTTATAGTATACATTACAGCATAAAGCGTGGCTTGTTATAATTTAAAATTGGTCATTGTTTTCGAAAATGCTCAAGTTACGGTATAACCTGATTTCTTAACATCATTTTGTATATTGTATAATATATTTATATTATTATTTCAATTAACGTATAACTGTGTTTGTGTATAAACTCATTTATTTTAGATAATTTAAAGATAAATTTATATAAAAATGATTTTTATTCGTAATATCAAGTAAATTTACAGGTTGACAATAGAAAATTACTAATTATCTTATAACGAATGAATCCTTTCTAATAAATTCTAATAAATATTGAAGTAGTTTATAAATATATATTTTTTACTATATGCTAATAGAAATGACAGATTTCTGCTAGTATAGTATTTGAATTTATTTTATCCATTTTTATCACAAAATAATAGCTATTTTAGTTTTAATATTTTTCTGATTGTTATCTGATGAATGTTTCAGCTTTTTCGAATTTGTGTCTTTCATATGTATTATGTACTATTTTTATATGTACTATGAAAAGTTAAAGATATTGTTACATTATGGTTGCAGGTAACGTCACATCCGGTACAGCGAAACTTTGCCCGTCTCAAGATTACGGAGGCATATTCGATAATACCAGGTGCACCTGATCTGCACGTGAAGCAAGGTTCGAACCTCCGTTTGGAATGCCAACTTATGGCGGCCACGGAAAAGCCCCTTTATGTCTTTTGGTATCGTCAGGGTCGTATGATAAATTACGACGAGGAGCCCGGCGTTGATGTTAAGCTCACGTCAAGCGGCTCCATTCTGACGGTGAACAAAACGAAGCTTACGCACGAAGGGAACTATACGTGCGTACCTAGCAACGCCAAAGCGGCGTTTGTCATGGTTCACGTGATCGAAGGTAAGAAACATGAAGCTATTTCTTCATTAATTTTAGTCAAATTCAGTCTTGCCGACAATTGTAGGATAATTGAGAGATTTGAGGTTAATTAAAAGAAATGTATGAATGCGAAACTAATCCAATAAAATGTTATTTCGTTAGTATCGACCAATTAGTATCGACGAATATATCTAACGTTTAATATAACAATTTAAATTTTTACTTGATAAGAAAGACGCGTTGCATCATGAATTTAATCCATTTAATGGAAGCTCATTTATTTATCCTTCAACATAGAGGTAACGATTCAATAAAAAATACTGGATAAATATTATCTGATAATATAAAAATCTTTTCTGCAAATTGCATAACAGCTACATATATTAAAGAATCAAAGTTTCCAAAAAAGTGCAGATCTATCTTGTTGTATTTTTCACATTATCAATACAAAGCAAAACAAGTGACTAATGCTTATTGATGCTTATTTGCATACACAAGTAGTCTGCAAACAGTTGCTATTTATGATGAAAAAAATCTAATGACGATATTTACGATGTCTATAAGTTAGATGCATATTCGTACATAAAATAATATAAACGATTGCTACAAACATATCGTGAAATTATATTGTAAGAACATTCATAGAGAGAATATGGAACGTTAAAGCTCCTATTCATTTATTACTATTATGTCAAATTGTGATGTCAAAAGCAAGAAAATATACAATAAAAATTCTTACAAAATGAATTCAAATAGAATCTTTTTTTAATACATTTACGATTATTGAAGACTCATAAAATATGTCCACCATCTTTTTGTTTCGGAAAATATCATTTTATCAAAATATATTTTTATTTTAATAATTTTATTTTAATAATTTTAATATATTTTTTTGTAAGAATTTTTATAGCGTATCTTCTTACTTCTGGCGTCATAATCTGAAATAGTAGTGATAAGTAAATAAGAAAGTAATCACACGGCAGTGTCTCGTTACGCGTAGCTTAGCGCCAAGCTGTCAGCGTCTCCAGATTTTAAATGAAACAGAATTATTTGTTAATAAACTATTTTGACTTTGCGGACAAAAAATGTTCAGCGTAATATAAATAGAAAATACATCCGCTTTTATATTTCATGTTTAATGCAAATGTTACACAAGTTAGTAATAATACTACATATTGATATATGTATATACAATACGTTATGGAGGGAATCTCTGATGTTTCTCGGTGATTAAACTTTATTGATTACTCTCTTTAAATTCCACTATTGTAAAAATCTAATTTTAGAAAGATTTCTACAGCATAAACAGCTTACGGATTGTGTCAGTAGGCCGAATTCACGGATTAAAACGCGATGATAATTAACTCGCTCTAGTTACTTCTGGGAAGAAGAGATCAGCCCCTGATCAGCCGGGAAGAACTTCCACGAAACTTGAATATTCATTAGAGTAAGTGCCGAACAATTAAACGGCTCGTAGAGAGCCGTTACGATCGGATTTAGCGCGGCTCTCGCAGACGCATTCATTCCGCAATCCCGCATAACTCGCCCACGATAACAGAAGGACGCTTCAAAATTGTACCACCGTCTCTCTAACGAAACTTTTACAAAATCTCTAAGTTTGTTTGAAGACAAAGTTCGAACGCAATTTTTTGAAAGTACAGTGTATAACTTCGTGTCGGTTTTACTTACATTTTAACGCGCTTAACAACTACGTAACAACGCGATAATGTCCATGGGGCATTATCAAACTTATCTATTATTTCCTCCTTACATAAAACAATATCCTTCTCTTACACAATTTTGTTTAATCTTTTTTTTTTCATATTCGCGACATGACTTCGACATCGCCAGTCGTCAAAAGTATTCCTAGGCATTAGTACTGATTGCAAGTTTCTTTACATTACAAGTTTAATTTTAATCTTTCTTTAATCAAATACACTTATTCTTATAAAAAATTAGAAACAATATTAGTAGGTTAAAAGAAAATACAGCTGCTAAAGATTGATTCTGTATAACAGATAAAAAAATTTATTGGAAATTATGATATATGTATGAAGAATTGCAAAAAAGATGAATTATAAAAAATAATATAAAAATAAATTATAAAATATAATTCCTTTTTCGTAAAGTTTAGTAAAAAAAATTATAAAAAATACTGCTTACTGAAGTCTATTCGAATTAAATTTTAATATATGAAAAAATGGTTTACTTTGAGATAATTTAAGGAGACAAAAAAAGAGAACTGCCTTAGAAAACTTGAAAAGTTCGACAGATATTCATTCACTGTTTGCCATGTCGCTGCTGTAGCACATAACAACTTGGGAGTGTCACGTACTTACGTGACCAGATTGTCGAGCGGTATTTGCTACAATAAGAAATGTGAAATAATCCGCGTTTCATCTTATATCTCAACTAAAAATGTCGGATGACCCCTAAGATCGTTTAAAACGCTGTTTTTGTACTCTCGAGAGAGGGCTTTACTGCTTCATGTGAAAAGAATACTTTTTCATTTTTCTCTAGAATTTCTGCTTCAGTTTACACATGTATATCATCATAAAATATCTTCTATTATCAGAAAGGTAGAATAAAGATATATGAATATTTTAATTTTTGTTCATTATTAATCTGATTTATTCCGCTCTTATTTATCTAGTTATTATTTCCAGAATTTATATACGTATATAAAGAGAATTTGTTATATCTCATACTTTTTTATTAAAAACAAATTACCATTCTTGAGAAAATAACGATTTGCATTAAAAATATTCATATTCCTCGAGGGATGTGTGTTTATAAAATATAACATGTTGAGGCGTGTTTAGCAAATAATATATAAGCTATATCAAAAATAAAAACAAAGTTGATAATGAGATTCTATATAGTCCACAACTTTCCAGCATATTCCTTAATTAAAAATCCCTAAGATGCGAAAACTTTTGTTGGGACCATAATTGATTCTGCAAACAAACATAAACGTATCATAGTTTTATTTCAAGCGTTTTACTGGAAGTAAATTCAACAAGCCCTTTACGAGTGGACAAGATAATTTAAAATTAAGCAGCCCACTCAGGTTTGTATCCCTGCCACCCCTTTTTACTGCGTGAAACGTAGTTTTCTAATCTCGTTGCAGAGGAGGAGAAACCAGCGGCAATGCACGGGGGCGACAGAAGGAATCTCAGCCCGGCAATTTTGGCGAGCAACTTTCTCGTGTCCCTCCTTGCGGCCGTCAGCTGGAGGATACCGAGTTTCACGAGCCTTTACCCGACGTGAATTATCGCCGTCCCGGCGGCATTCTTCGGCCCGTGTCCTCCGCGACTTGACGGCGGGCCCGGTGAGGAAACAAGTTCTCGAAGTCGTTGTTCTGCTGCCTGGTGTTGGCACGAGTTCCGCTCACTTCTAACCTAGGAAGAAACTCCGGTGTGTCGAGGATGATTGTGCGCGTGATACTACGAACTTGGTTTATCTTACGTGTGTCTCTTTTACGTATACTATAGATAGACACTATTCGGGATTGACAGCCGCGTGTGTTGGGTGCCCGATGGTGTCTTGTAGCTCAAAGACAGAAAGTCACTGGCGAGTCCGTTTGTCTCGGTATGGTGCACACTTGTAAAGCTCTTCGCACCTTATCTTCCATTTGGGGCCGTTCTCGCGCGAGTGCCGCGTAAATGTGTTTGCCGGGACAACTGTACTTTATTTTGGAATTGAGCTAGTGATTTACTGTAGGAGATACGTTTTATTCTTAAATTTTTGCGTAATTCTACGTCTCGTTGCGCGCGAAGTTACAATCCAACTTCTTCTATCCATAATAAAAATGAGAAACAAAATTTCAACGTGCAAATACAATTCTCTTACTGTACGCAATTTCTCTTATTGTACTTAAAGATTTTGTTGTGATGATAAATTGTACAAAACAATTTTAAAAAGTTCTAAAAACTGTAAAAAAAAATCAATAATTTCATTAATATATCCGGAAATAACAAATTACATCTAACCACGTGGACATAGTAACAAATTACATCTAACCATGTGGACATACCATAGTAACACAGCCATGATAAATTTGATGATGAATTTATCGTAAATGTATTTCTATTTCGGAAATATGTATTATTTGTGTATTTTTATTATTGTTTAAGCTCTGTGCAATATTATTTTCTTCTAATAAAATTAGCAATTACTTCGGATGTAACCATATAGATCGCAATGAGACCAGAGGATTACGGAACTATGGTACTAAGGTACGTCGTAAGATACGCATTGGTGAAAAAGTCGTGTAAGCGGAAAAAGAGTCCCTGATTTGTTTGGACAGGAAACTCAGTTTTCTCGCAGGAAATTTGTTTCCCGATGGGAACCATTCCGCTCGATATGCGGCTCGTTGATATCTTTCGGTGTGCGTGATTGGTGAATCGTTTTCTTCGTACGTGCATTCTACATATATACATATATACACGTATATATTCGTTACGTACAAACAAATGTACACGACAAAAGCTCGATTTATCGTTCTTTCAATTAATCGTGGTATCAGTCATATTTTCGAATCCTAAAGTGATTTGTACCGTTTATCGTTTGCCGCATTCGTTGATTACACATGTTTTTGTTTAATCCCTTTCACGATAACGTTTGATCGAGCTTTCATCGTATATACAATACGTTATTGCATAACGTAGAGATTTGCTGCGAAAATTCTGTTTGTCGTGATCAGCAAAACCGAAATAATGATGAATCGACTCTTCGATTAATGTCCGTTTCTATCGATATAGATGAATTTTAATTTTGGCTTAACTTATTTTTTATCTTTTTCTAGTTCTAAGAAAAAATTAAAAAAAGATAATTTAAATCAAGATTAAAGTTAATCTATATTGTTATAATATAAATCGATTAAATCTGCTATCATAAAGTCATTTTTATTTCATAAATCAAATTCGACAAAAAACAAAACTTGTCTGAAACATGTTTTAATAAATAAATAAACATAGACTCGAATAAAAAAATATTGCGCGACGGTTGGAATACAGTACAACAATAAAAAAAAATATATTTCAAATGTGCGAAATCCCGGCTGTAAATCCCGCTCTAGAGTAATCTTGTTGTCTTTTGCCGGTAGCAGAGAGTTAAGTAAATCTTCTTTCGAGCTGGTGTATGTTTCTTCGAAATCGCGACAAGATAAGACAAGCAGATTTCTCGCGACAACTTGATTACACGAGCCTGAGGTGGACGAAGCGACGTTCTTTCCGCGCTGTAGAAGCCTTACCTCAATTCCCGTCGACCTCTCGCAATGCCATCACTTTATTATTGCGAAGAGGTTCTTTCTCCACACCTCGCGATTCTCCGGGTGGGTATACACTGAAGCACTCTCACTGTTTATTTGCCCAGTATATATCTATCTTTAAATAAATGATAAATGCAAATATTCGTTCAACCGAATGAATGTTCGACGTGACTACAGAGAAGAAACGAGGAAATGGCGAACATGAGAGTTTGCTCTCCACATCTTTTTGTGTTACTCTTCTGATGTATACCCACTTTTATACGTCTTCAAGATTGATGAATATTCCAATCTCAGATGGTGTGCGTCATACGAGTGATGCGAGCAATTGAGGCACAAATTACACTTAATTATTTTTAACGAAAAAAATCGGGACTTATACATTATTCTATCGACGGTGGAGATTTTTCCCATTAAACAAAGGTATGTTTTTGATCTCTTAAAAGTAAAGATAACGTAAAAATCCAGAAGACAAGGTACTTTTAAAAAGACGGTTGTACCGTCTTCTGGATGCCTTATACTTCTTTTAGACTTTTTTCCTTCGAATATTTAGCGGTATTTCAGATTTTGGAGTGTAAAATAATGGAGGTAAAGAAGGAGATAACTAAATAGTGCACTTTTTGCGTTTCAACGATTGCCGGTGTTTCGTGAAAGCTCGATATGCCTGATATTCTGCGATAGGAAATGCGATGAGCGCTCACGGTCTTTAATTATACATTGAGTTTTATGCGCGGCACGCACGATACGTGGCGATGCGGCCGCGGACTCGCGCTCATCAACGTTATTTATCTGAATACGTGGAATCAATGTAAATACTAAACATTCTAACTACGCATTCAATAAAATATTAATCGTGACTATACAATTGTAATAAATTTATTTCCTAAATCTTAGAAAGTATGCTCATTCATTATCTTGAATTCAAAGTAATTTTGATATATATGAATTTTTATTAGTAAGCATTGTGTAATCTTTTAGAGTATAGTTGTGAAAATGTTCGAATAAATAACACTAAGAAAGATATAAAAGTTTTATGAAAAATTAATTTGATTAAAGTAATTTCTTTTAATAAATTTTTCACTTTTAATTATTCTTTTAATTCTTTTTTGCATTATGATACTAAAAATTTAACATTA
>NW_012130097.1:1984279-1990541 GCF_000143395.1 Atta cephalotes
ACGATAATTTTATTAGCTAGGGATGTCGTTGCGCAGATATTTTATATGATAAAAAAGCTGCGTAACGACAATATAACAATACTAAACTGTTGTTAAAAGTTACAGAATAGACCTACCGGCCTCTTTCAATCTAATAAAGATAATGATCATGAAAAATGTTCGCACAGGAAATGTAAAGTGAAATGGTATCCCATAATTCTTAATATATATTTTTTTACATTTCAAGGACAAATAGAAGATCTAGGGCGATATTCATAGTCCGTTCTTATTTCAAGATTGTCTTAAGACGCTAATACGGCCCTCTGATTGGTTCGTAACTTTTTAAGACTGTACTTAAGACGATCTTGAATATAAGATCTGACCCTACTGGCCTTAATTTGGGCACCTATTAGAACAAGATCAGAATGGATTCGGAGTTATTCAATTATTTCCCAGATTTCTATTATATTTTCTAAGTAAAACAAAATAATTCCGATCGAAATCCATTCCGATTTTGTCTTATGATAAGTGCCCTGGATATCGATCATGGAACATGTCGGAATAAATTCAAATCAGAATTATTCTGTTTTCTCTAGAAAATATAATAGAAATCTAGAGAATAATTGAATAAATCCGATGGGAATTCATTATCTTATGAACCACGTTTTCCCTATAAAAAATATATAAAACATAATAGAAATCTAGGGAATAATTGAATAATTTCGATCGGAATCCATTCCGATTATGTTCCGTAATAAGTGCCCAGGAAAAGATTCTGGATTTAGAACAACAGAAAAGCGAACATTAAACAACATTTCCTTCGATTAATGTTTTCTTATTTCAATATTCCGTAATATTCCGAAATCATTCGAAATTGAACATATGTTTATTAAATTTTAGATTTGTTTTCATGCTGAAGCCGTTATAGCAATTTTGGCACTGTATGCAGAGACACTGTCTGTTCATTTATGATAAAAATTTTTTATTAGGATGCTATAATCATTTTTTTATTTACTTAAATAATAATACTTCTATTGAACTTTATGTCATGAATTTAATGCAGCAGCGTTGTAATACCGTGAAATTATCAAATAATCTATAAGAAAATATGTAAATATAATAATTAAATTCTTAGGCAAAATAGTGCGATTTTAGCAACTTTACCTTACATTTAAAATTAGTAGATATTATCATGTTAACGTGAGATAAACTATTGCTACTCTATTTATCAATAAATTAAAAAGAATACAAAATTTAAAAAAATTTAATAATTTTAATAAAATTGCGTAAAACTGATATCAATTTCGCTAAATAAAGCTATAAAATAAGAAATTTTTAATTTTATCCAATCATTTTTATTAATTATATAAAATTCGTGCGATTTTTCCAATTATATACCGACTGTAAAATAAATATTTAACAAGTGAATTAACATTGTATAAATATCTATGATTAAAATTTTATCATGATATAAAATAAATTTATTTTTTTTATGATGCATTGAGTTGGAGAAAAAGTTCTGCGGAATTTTGTTAACTTAAAATTATATACAAAATATATTTATTGCGAAATTTTGAACTACTAACGTGAAAGTTTAAAGTTTTTCTTAAAGTTCGTTTTTAAAAAAATGTTCCTATGACTTTTTGTTATGAAGTTACACGTGGATTAAATAAAAGAGGATTCTGATTTTATTCATAACTCCGTCAAAAATCATCGTACTGTAATTAATAAAACAGAAATCTTAAAATCGTAATCAAGTGAAATTGCCAATTTTTTAAAAAATATGATGAAATTTTTGAAAAAATACATTTGAGTTAAAAAATGTAATATTTTTTCATTGCGCAATGGTTATTTATATATAATGACAGTAATGTCATTATATTATATTTTTAATTCAAATTTCTATATATGTTACATTAAAAAAATTAGCATGATTCTATTTGATAGAGCAACGTTTCAGCTTTAAGAATCTGCTCTTTTTTAATTACAATACGATACAATACAATGATTTATAAATGGAATTATGAGCAATCAGAATGCTCCTTTTTACTTGCGAATAAACTTGCGAATAATTCAAGAACAAAACATAGAAACATTTTTAAAAAATGATTTTGTAAAGAAAACTTCAAGCTTTCACAATATAGATAGTTAAAAATTTTCACAAATTTTTTTAACACATGACGGACTCATAAAATGAGAAGAAAAATTTCTCTTTTTTCAGCTCGTTTTATATATACAAAAATTACAAAACTCAAATAAATTCAAAAAAAATATTAACCATTCGAAAGTAAAGATTTCAAGTTTTAAAATCCTTTTTTTAAATTTAAATTTTGATCATTTTTAACGAAGATATTGTATATATAATTTTAAGCTAACAAAATATCGCAGAACTTTTCCTCCAATCCAATACATGCATCAAACCTGTACATCATAAAATGATTTTTTATGTATATTATTATCAAGTATATTAGATTTTATATATATATATTATTTTCTATACATTTATGTATGTTGTACACATACAAATAGCAAATGCGGACTAGTTAGACGCACTAGTTCATATCACAACTGTTAAATCTGTGTAAAATAAAAATATTTCGAATTATAAAATACAGATTTAAAATGTATTGAGGATTTTCATTGTTTAATTTATTTATATGTTAAACATATATTTATGTAAATTTTTGTATGATAATTATAATGTGTATAACCAGTAAGCACATCTAATCTAATTCGTTATTAATTTCACATGACTGTCCAAACTGTAGCCGCGAGTTTCATTTCTCATATTCATATGTCCTTTTTATTTAGATTTTTTATATCGAAGAATACCTCGAAAGTCGAGTTATTTAAATGTATATAAATATTTGAATATAGATGAGAATTCGCAAAAAGTCGTGTAGCAAAAAACCGTATTAAGCTCGATTAATGAACAATGATGATGATCAACTCTAGCAACAAATTTAAAAAATTAATGGAACAAAATTAATGAAATTATGAGAAACGTACACTGACCTGACGACGACGCCCGAACATGTACTCGGTAAGCAGATCGGCTTGAGGCCCAAGAGGCGATAAGTATGGGCCCGCCATAGTAAGCGACCGCGCGCGCTTGGTCCCGCGGCGTTTCTTCGATTGGATTCGCAGGATTGACTGATTACAGGAATGTATGACCCTCCTCGGCGACTTCACCGGCCGACTCCAATGGAGATCCTCACTGTAGTAGAACGGGCCACTCGTTCAGCGCGAACATGGCGAAAGCACTGCGAGATGAATCGTCACTACGTTACGGAAGGGTGAGAGTGTAACGAGGGGGGTATTTCCGACTCTTCGTTAACAACCCCCAAGCTCGCGCATCGGAGACAGCCGCGCCATTGGCTGCGCGATTTCAGGGGGCGGTTCCGCTGCATTAAGAGTCGCACACCCCTACGCGAGATGTGCAGCTACGTTGAAAATCCGCTGAATCGTGGTCTGCATCCTCTTCCTCTCCTCCCTTCTTTCCTTCTTCCCCTTTCTCCCGTATATTCTATCCTGTTTATCCCCGCTGGCCCCCTGACCGCTAACTCTTTCCCGCCCACGTTCTTTCTTCATTATTCTCCGTATTCTGTTCGTGCTTTACCCATTTCTCTCCTTTTTCTCGATCCTCTTCCATCGGCATTTACGTATGTGTGTTTTTTATTTTCTTTTATTTTATTTTCTTGTTCTCCGTCTCTTTGTCTTTCTTTTTATTCCTCGTCTTCTCGAGACGGAAATAAGCTCGATTGCTTGGCAAGGTAGTTTTCTTCGATTTCCGAATCAAAACCTCGAAATTATATCAAGGACGTTATCAGGACGCAAGTGGTGACATCGATCATCGATATGCTTTAAACATGACGTAAGTGCTTACATATACATCGGGTGTTACATATATAATATATCGGGGGTTACATATACAAAAGTTTGTCATTAAAGTGTCTTTTCTCATTCGCAGATTCTAATCTGGAATTGACTTTCTTTTAACAAAACGTTTTTCTTATAAACTTAAACTCTTTTTTTCTTCCAGAATTTGAAAAAAGGAAATTCGCTTGGAATTAAATCAAAAAATTAATTCCCAAAACTTGTTTCTTTATTTTGGAAGCTTAATTTATTAAAAATATCTTACAGATCTTTAATCGTTTATTACCTGAAAAATAATTTGAGAACGAAATAATTATTAATAAATAAAATTTGTTTAATTTCGTTTTCGATATATGCATTTTTAAAAGAAAACAATTTCTCTAATATACACCTAATATTATACAACATCTCTAAATATTATAACACAGGGACATCTAGTTACTAAACGGGACATCGAGTTATATAATTTCATGATTCAAATGAACTCCTTATTATACAGATCCTACATTCATCTACAAGATATAGAAATTAGTAGTTTCGAGAACATTCATTCGTAATCATTGGAACAATTCTATTACTTTTATTCAACGGAGACATTCTAAAAATATTCAAAGGATGTTTTTATATCCTGTAAATGTCTTAAGAACGTTTGCAGGATATAAGATATCTCTTCTCTCTTGGATAAAGTGTGATGAATTTGCAAGATCGAAATGTTTCACAAAATATTATTATATTCATTAGGTCCGATAGTAAAAAATACAACTATATCTTGCACTATGTGCACATGAAAACCATGCATGATTGAAAAATATATTACCTTAGCCGAAGATTGAACCAGGATCTTGATTTCCGGCTGAGGTAATATTTTTCGCAACAAAATTATTTACTGATGTATATCAGCATCACATTAACATCTTTTAAAATACTTATAAATACCAATGTATTAATTTATTAATTTGCTTGTCAATTTAGCTTGTAATATTATTCTTTAGTTCTGTTATAATTGCGTTTCGAGACTGAAAATTAAATTTGATGCGCAGTTTGCAGGAATAGATATATAAATTCACACGCTGAAATTATTTATAATAGCACCTAAGAATCAGCTTGATTATTTAGAGCTTTTATTTCCAATTTGTTGTGTATTCGCATTATAATCTTAAAAAATATTGTACTTAATATATTAATATCTATAATTAACTTTGAACGTACATAAGTTTTTAATTATGAATATTAATAAAAGATTTTCGGACATTAACGGATTTTAGAACATGCGCACATTTGTATAATAGGGTAGGTAGTCCAACAGTGAACCAGTAATATTGGGTTGTCCTGAAAGTTCGTGCCGACTAAAATTTAAATTTTAGTATACATTTATTAAATTCAAATTTTCTGCGTTTCAATTTTCCTTCAACATCGGCACGAACTTTCCGGACAACCCAATACATTACCTGAACTTATGACCATAGCAATATTTCGACGTTATCATGCAACTTGTATTTGAACCCTTTCTCGGTTCTCCAATCGCCTAGCAAATCACGCCAAGGACGCGATCATGTGATATTATACAGTCATGTGAAATTATATTTCAAGAATTTTGGTTTGCAAAGTAAATTTTTTTCTTTTCGCATTTTTTTATGTTTTTGTTGTTATAACTGTTATTTTTTTGTTGTGCAAATGTTTTGTGTGCACATTTAGCTTTATTATTCTGTAAGCAATTTTTTTCTGTTGTATCATTTTACCGCATTATTTGGATGGAGGTAATCATGGAAAAGGTTACGTGGTCTACAATGAATCATTTTGACGTGAACAACGAATCATTTATTGCAACCCACATAATTTTTTACGGTTTCAAAATAATAGTTCATTGTGATAATTATTTAGGATACGACTCCCTTCCACCTAAAATTTTAATAAAAGTATACTCTCATTCGATACATTTTCACTCAAAACAAAAGAATCTGGCAGAAAAACGCGGCAATCGGCCTCGTAAATTCTTACCATCTTATAATTATCTATTTTCTAAATAAACATTTTAAAATATGGCAAAACTAAAATAATCCTAAATTCAGAGTATAAAATGTGGTTCATTATTAAAAATAGCACAGTTCATTGTGTACACATCCATTGTATACAAAATGAATCACTTTCCATTTTTTGAAATAATTGAATGTGGCTAAACTTAAAAAATAATTTAAGAGTTATTATTTATAGTATGTAGCAAACTAAATTTATAAATCATATTCAAAAATTCAGACCTTCAACTTAATAACTGAGAAAGATATAAGCCTCTAAATATGAAATTTACATCGTTCATTATTGGATCATTTATCTTATATATATATATATATATATATATATATATAGTATTCTTACTTTATTTTAAATTATAGATGTAGGTTTGTTATTT
>NW_012130097.1:1990561-1999241 GCF_000143395.1 Atta cephalotes
GTAAGTTAACGTACGTTACCTTACCGTTACTAGTTAGTAGTGTCGTCTACGTACGGTACGTACGTACTACTAACGTAACGTAGTACGTCGTGTAGTATATGTGTGTGTGTGTGTGTGTGTGTGTGTGTGTGTGTGTGTGTGTGTGTGTGTGTGTGTGTGTGTGTGTGTGTGTGTGTGTGTATATATATATATATATATTTAACAATCTAACAACTTGATAAATAATTCTCGATTTTATTTAACTTAGATATTCGCAGTTCTCCTACTCTTTTCTAACTGTAGCAGTAGTGTGATATCGCAACTGCGATATGATTTTCTATTCATCTTTTTTTGTCGCAATATATATGAAAGTATTTTCAAGCAGCCTTGTCAAAGTCTCTTATTGAGTCAGTATTATTATAACTTATCGATAACAAATATATATCTCATAATTTATGACATATAAATTATAATAACATGTAGTATATAGTACGATATCTTATCTATATGAAAGTATTAAGAAAAATAATGTATTTATTAACTTTATAGGCGTATGAGGTGATAGAAAATAATTATTATCTTTGTAGTATAAGGTGATTTACATTGCATTTCTTTTATTTTTTTAATAATAATAGAATTGTAAATTACATTTGAATATTTCTCTAGTATATTCCGAATACATTATAAAGTAAAGGAGTAAAATTCTAATTTGATTTCATAATCGGAACCATAATAAGAATCGCTTGGTAATTAGTGATCCCCCCCTCCCTTCTTAGTAAGATAAGAGTTAATAACCTTGATTAAAGTAAACTTATTGAGATTCAATATTTTCAATAAAATCTAAATCTGAACTTATGATTGCAGATATCTAAATTTTTGAAACAACATAGAAAAATGTTTGATTGAATTAACTAGAATTCTGATAGAAAATGATCTAGAATTCTAGATCATTTAAATTTACAAGATTTCTGGTTAAATCTATTAAAATTCTAGTTAAAATAACAAACATTTAATAGATTTAATCAGAAATCTAGTAAATTTAACAAAAATTTTGGATCGTTTATTTTCCACCAGAATTCCAATTAATTCAACCAAACATTTTTTTCCGTCAAGTAATTATGATTTGCGTACATGTATTTTATGTTAGCCATTCTATTAACTACATGGGTGGTTTAAATATGAATGAGATTTTTTTTTAATGTAAATCAATACATACATTAATAAATAGCTCTATATAAACCGTGTTTAATGGGATGCTTTCAGCATTCTATTCTTGTTATATGTCCAATGAATGATAAGAACTGAATAATGATTATATTAACGTTCAAAACGCGTGTAGAGTTTCAAACCGAACGCAGTTATAGTTATTATAGATTCGCAGCAATTGTTTCTTTTTAAAGTTTCTTTAAAGTTGTTATGATATCTGAACAAACAAAACCATGTACCATTGAGCAATCTGTTGATTATGCATTGATTAGAGTTCATGTGTTGTCAAATTGTTTATGAAAGTTGTTGAATTTCGTGTAAACTACGCATACGATCGGAAGAAATGTCAAAGGCAAGTGTGTGCAGTGACACTCGGTACTGTTGACAAACGATTTCAATTTTTCTAATTTTGTCTTCTCGAATTTCAAAATTATCGTACCGACGAATTCGATATTGATAACATTTCAATCGCTTCGCATTATTCTATTTGAAGTCGTATAATGTTTCGAATGTTTCTCTTCCTCGTGATTATCATGCTCGTAAACAGTTAGCAATATCACTAAAATTTTGACCAAAATCGGGCTGATTGAATTTATCAACAGGATATATCTTATCGCTCTATAGAATATCATCTTCGCGATTCTGATTTCGGTCAGTCGAGCGGAATGCAAAGTTTCAGGATTTTTCTGTCGTATTATTTGAGAGACGGTAAAATTAACTTTAAAATTCACAGTGTTCTAAATTTTCATGACAACAACGAGATTTAGAGAGCAAATTCAAGATTCATAATATTTTTACTGTCTTAAAAATGATTACAATAGAATATTATTCTTCAATATAATTTTACAATATAATTATAATGAGTTATATGACATAACTTCCAAAAATCAAATAACGTCAGGTTATGAAAGAGTAACCATATGTAGTACATCTATAAAAATAGATAAAAATTGCAATAGAGCGCAATTATTCGATAATATTGTGTAAATAAGGAAATGTGAGTGCCAAAGAATAGGAGAAAACATGGAGAGAGAAGAAAAGCGATGAAGGGAGAACAAGATATCTATCGAATTGAGATATCAATGAGAGAAAAGAAATTGAACTCGCGGGTCGACACATCTCTTAGAAGCTAACGAGCTCGCGGAATTACATCAAAGCAAGTTTGAAGTACAACAGTCTAAGAATTGGAAGTTAGAGCACAGACGCGGAGCGTTAGTGTAGACAACAGTTTGAATCAGGAGTAGAAGTTTGGAGCGGAGTCTGTTCAAACGCTACTTGTGGTTCGGAATACTCCGACATTGAAGAGATCCCTTTTGTCTGGATCCACGCCAGACACTTAATTGTAACATTTTAATCAATTAAGGAATATTTATTGAACAAATCAATTAGCGGAATAAAACGTATTTTTGTCATTTTATGTTGCGATATGCAAACATGTCGAATAATATTTTTAATGACATTTCTTGCGTCACTTCACTTTCAATCGTTTGACTATAAAGCGAGATTATTGTACATGTACTCACACCGCGTATATTTCATTCTTGAATAAGGATGACGTTTGCGGCCTCTGATCCATGATAGGACTTAGTACGCAGAAAGCGGTAAGCGCTTTATAGCGACAACTAAATCTTGCACGTACAAACAGGTAGAGCGGTATGAGATGACGCCGAGAAAGCAGTGTTTTGGTTCACTGGCGCCTGGGCTTTGCCAAACTTTCTTCGTAGCTCGGCACAGAAATACAAGGAGTGAAGTTCCTTGCACCTTAGAAGTTACTCGTTCCGGTCGTGTACACATAATACATCTGATGATGGGTTAATTATGGGGAGATTCTTGCTTGCACATTAATTTCTATCAACGATATTAGTTTGAGAGAAATTCATTATTTACGTATTAAAGTTTTCTCAAAGATATTACAGTGTTAAGAATAATTGTGATAATTATTAAACTATTTCTTCAGTTCTCTCTTTCTTTCTATCTATATTTTCTATTTAATATACTAATAAATTGCAATCACCAATTAAAAACTGATTTACATCGCTGAATTGCTGAGCAAGACTGAGTTAATTGGACTCATCTACCGGATATATCTGATTGCCTACATCGAAAATATTATCTGTATGATTGGCAGGCCGATTCGATGTTATTTTTTCTAAGAATTCACTGCAAAATTCTCTGACAGCTTCATTAATAGGATTTTTTGTTTTCGCATTGTTTGAGAGATAGCAAGATGCTTTAAGATGCTTATGATGCTTTAAAAATAGATCACAAAATAATTGAACAAGTTAAATTGATTATTTTTAAGGAATCAACTGGATAGTAATAGAATAATGATTGCGTTGAATAATTTATAAGAAACAATCAAATAAGATTAAAATTTTAAACTGAATTTGCAATATATATGCTTATTTATTTAAAAAAAATAAATTAAGTCTAACATACGATCAATATTCGTAGTCGGTTTTTATATTTAAGATTGATATAAGAACTTTATAGACATTATAAATTTATTTAATTAAAGCATTTTTTTATAATTCACTGAAAAAAATTTACTAAATCTTAATATTTTTTCAATAATGCTAACTGAATATTTACTTTCAGTAAATAAATACATATTTACTCTACAAAAATGATAGTTAAATGAAATTAATGGTTCTTGTACCAAATATAAGTTTACGTTTAGTAAATATTCAGTTAGTATTATTCGAACAAATATTTGTTAAAATTTACAGTTTTTCAGTGTATATATGAGATATTTGTTTTCATATAACGAAATATCACCATATTGATATTTATATGCCGAAGTTTATAACAGAACGTACTAATATTCAGAATGCATGCAAAAAGTAGAAAATAATACTATCGCGTCTTGACAATATATAAGCTCGTAAGTGTATTATGTAGAAATACTCGTATAAATATATTCGTATCGTATAAATATATTGTGTCTAATCACGAAAATATCATGATATCTTTATATTTGAATATTTTAAAGAAAATAACACAAAAAAAATTAAATAAGTATTAAAGGCTAAAGCGTTTATAGCGCAAAATTATTTGTTTGTATTTAACAATTTTAATGGCTCGTAATGCAGGCGCTTTGCAAAACGACATTGCTAAAGAAACTTGTGAGATGATACCGGCAAGTTGATTATTGTTCAAGCATTGCGAATATTTTAAAAAACATATATTCATTACAGTATATATATCTATTACATATATCTATATTACATAGATCTCTATTACAGTATAAAGAAGAATATAACTCGAAGCGATTAATTTAAAGAAGTACATTGAGCGGCATGTTATTGTTAAATTTTAATCTTTTAACAAAATTTTGTGATCAATTTAATCTCTATTCTTTTTGTGAACGAAAATATTAACAATCTATCAATTAATCGCAACTTTTTCAAATACTATGTATCTATTTTTATAACTTATAAAGTAATAATTAATTTTGCCCCATATTGCAATTCTATTAAATTATTTAACAAATATAATTATTATCTATTTTTTCCTCAAAATTTCTTTTTTTTTTTCATTTTTAATTGCTTGAAGACTGAAATGCATTATTAAATTCGTAATAAATTATATTCCATTTTAGTTACTTTTAATTACTTCTAAGGTCGTTACTGCTCCTATTATACATCATTAATTTGATTAAAATAATGAAGTTTAAAGTAATGAAATTTGATTAAATAACCCCAAAAAATATATGTATTAAATTTGAAATGACTAAAATTTAGTTTATTATTTATTCAAGTATACGTTAATATATAAATGTTGTTTACTTTAAAACTGATTTAATCACAGAAATGAATTGATTTACATTTTGACACACATAGAAGTAAAAAAGTGAAATGTCATTTATTTAAGAGATTGAGTTACCATTACTCCTTTGATATTCAATAATGTGTTTCGCCATTTCTGTTCGGATCTGAATTGTTCTACCAACGATCAAGCTACGTGCAAGTCACTCAGGACCGCACTACGTCACTTCGTGTCGAGTTACTTCGGTGTTATCTCGCTGTAGTGAACTCGCTGTCATTCGAGCGTTCGTGGGGTGTAGAATATTATCGGTGCGTCACGCATATTTCGAGAGTAACAGACAAAATTGCGATGTCGTGAATCGAAACGAGCAATGCCGACGTTGAGCTGAGCTTTCATTTTCGGTGCGTCTACAGCGAGCTATCGAGCTAGTTTTACGAGCTTCTGTGCCACCCGTAATGTAGTTTATCACCCCCATGAGAAATCTGTTCCTCCAAAAACTTGCCCTTGATGGAGTTGGTAACTTCGAGTCAGCGTTTCGATGGTCCTCGTAATATACTGTGTTATCATTAGCACAAAAAATGTGTTTAGAGATGTTTGCGGATTTCTAGATCAGTGAATCCACACATTAAATCCTACAAATAGCCACGAAATGATGAATATAATGTAATATAATACACCGAAATTTAATTGTTCAGTTATCTACATTTCAAATTCAATCTCTAATAAGACTTCATATACATGTGATTTAATTTTATCGTTTCATAGAACTGAAAAATTGTATTTGTAAATTTGCACACAAACATCATCAAGCGTCAAAATTTGAAAACAAGATTATTCTTTTACTTGATTTATTCTTATTGATCTAAGTTTCACTTATAATTAGTTTTCCATGTAAGAATAACATTATACTATATACTTAAATGTGTAATAATTCATTTTTATACAATACAGTCTGTTATTTTTATATGAAAAATTAAATCACACATATATGAAGTCACTTATTACACATTTAGATTAAGTATATACTTTCTTTATACTTAAATTTATTTTATTTATGCGAAAGTAGAGAATTTAATTAAAGTATTAGATAACAAGATAAATTAAGCAGAATTAATTCTTATATTAATTCTTCTTATTTCTATTCATTTCCCTATTAATTCGAAGCAGAATTGAATTTTTAATTTTAAAAAATTCAATGTTCAGTGAATGATAACAGTAAATTATCTATCACAAAACGAGGTGAAGTGATACACTCTCCAGCTCTGTCGGCTAGTTTCCGTAGATAGTGTAGGTTATATACTGTTACTGGATTTTCGAAGAGATAGTCGTTTGCTCAACAATGCATGAAATTCGAAAGTGGACCGGATTATCAGTGACAGCCGATGCTTCTTCCACATACGAATCACGATGTATGCCGTTAAGCTCGCGCAGTCGAATTACATGATGGTGACTGTTAAACGAGAAATGCGGTGGGTTAATCCACTAGCCTAAGATTTATTAACCGAATATATAACACATGCAAATAGTGCGCTGCATGGCAAATGATGTGGCGCGTGCGTTTTCGAAGGAAATTATTTAGATTGTTGTCAAACATTCGACCTGACACCAATTATCGTGTAGATTATTAGCTTCCTTTGCATATTAATTCATTAGCATATTAATCTTTGTTACCCAGCTGTATTTCGTCTCTGCTTCTACGCACAGATAACCGTAATAAATTTATGAACTGACAAAGGAATTATAACGAGTGCTGCGCAGGAAAAGCGAATGTGAATTTATGCAAATAATTACGGTTTAGAGGTTTCAATTACATCCCATCCTAAGTATGCTACGATCATTTAGTTTTAAACATTTAGTTTTTCACTAGTGCAATATATTTCGATATGTTATATTTCGATGTTGTTAGAAAGAAATATTAAGATCCATACAAACAGTATAGACCTCCACAAGGGATGTCTTAAAAGCGTTAGATGTCACTTCATTCTAAGAATGTTCTCAAGATGTTCCTCGGATAAAGTGAAGAGTACGAAGTTTCATTACAAATACTTTGAAACATCTGATTGATTAATCAAAAGAAAGAACTTTACTAATTGATCAATCAAAGAATGCTTTAAATATTTTTAGCATCGCATTGACCATACTCTAAAATGTGATAGAAAACAATGAAGATGCAGTGATGATATTATGTCCATTTTTTGGATTACAGTGCTAAATAATTATAAGAGCGAGGCTTTTTCATTCAAGGCAATCCGACCAGCAATAAGTCTTTAATCTTTCTGAACACTACATATTGAACATTTAAATTTAAAGTTTAAAGGATATGGTTTGTGTTCTCAAAAAACAATTATATTTATGTAATTCATTTACATTATGTAATTGTAAGCACGTCACTGCAAAGAGGTACTATTTGCTGCCGTGTTTGATTCAAATAAATTAAAGTTAAAACTGATAAAGTCTTGCTCTATATTGTTAAAAAATAAAAGAGAAAAATATATTAATTATCAAATTAGACTGGATGTAAACAGCTAAAAAACATTGCACAATTTATTCTTAAGCATAGATATCGTATCTTTTATAACGAATAATGTACAGATTATTATAAATAACGTCATCAATTATCTATTTTTTGCTTTATGAATGCTAAATTATAAACTAAAAAAGGATAAAGATATACATTGATTATCAAAATGAACGCAAATAGCTGAAAACATTATATTCCTATGCCATAGATATCTCTTATATCTTTTGTAACGAACGATTGTTGTAAATAGCATCATAATTATTCGTATCATATAAAACAAAAAATACTCTTTTATATTACGTATAAAAAGATTTCAGAGGTGTGTTATAGTATTATATTATGTTTTATATATAAAATATTTAAGTACACACTAGTACAAAACAAATTGAATCAGTTTAATAAGAAAATTATAATTATTAATATAATTTCATTATCTATTTTCCCAATTTTATTATTACTCTATTTCAGTAATACTAATGATATTAAATGTGAATTTTTTAAACATCTTATAAACAAACTTTTCAATGTTTAATTTTTAATTTATGCTTATATACAATAAATTAAAAACAAAACCAATTGAACAATAAACATATTATTTTAATTGCAAAAAGTAATATAATACAATACATGTATTACTTAATACAATATATGTTCAATCATATGATCAATATATATCCAATAATTAATAATTTAGCCAAAAAATCAATGAAAAATCTGCAAATATTAATACTGACGTAGAAAATCAATGAAAAAAACTTGACTAATTCTACAATTGCAAATATGTAATGTAATACATTTGTATTAATAAAATATAATCCTTTTTAGTTAATAAAATATCTACCTGAAACAAGAGATGTTCGTGTAATGTACAATGTTATATTTCAGTCTTGGTGTAATAGAAAAATGTTTATGTGGAGTATGTATATACACAGAGTAAAAATACTTATATATTTTACTCGTGTGTGTGTGTGTGTGTGTGTGTGTGTGTGTGTGTGTGTGTGTGTGTGTGTGTGTGTGTGTGTGTGTGTGTGTGTGTGTGTGTGTGTGTGTGTGTGTGTGTGTGTGTGTGTGTGTGTGTGTGTGTGTGTGTGTGTGTGTGTGTGTGTAGTAGTGTGTGTGTGTGTGTAGTGTGTAGTGTAGTTGTAGTGTAGTGTAGTAGTAGTAGTGTAGTGTAGTAGTAGTTAGTAGTAGTGTTAGTGTGTGTAG
>NW_012130097.1:2000444-2013284 GCF_000143395.1 Atta cephalotes
TAACTATAAGACTACTAACTACTCCGACCACGCGCGCGCTACTTGTCGTTACTTTAATTAAATTAAAAATTAATATTATTATATATATATATATTACTTTATTAGTTAAACTAAATTAATATTATATATATATATATATATATACACACACCTATTTTGCTTCACAAAAAGAATACTATTATATTTCTAGAATTTATCTAGAATAACGTAAAAAAAACAGAAAGTAATTTACAAATTTCTAAAATATTTCTATTTGAGAACAAAATAAAATCTTTTTCGTTAACTATTAATCGATTCATGATATCTAAAATATGATAATACAATATTAACTCAAGGCGATAAAGACGGTTTATCACTTCTAAGTATATTGTGCTTACGCGCAAAGCACACTGTTCTTGTTGGAATTTGTCGCTCTATAAATTGCAGATAAAACTCAATGGCTGCAGAAGAAAGCGAATAAAAGTTCACTCGTAGCGCGAAACTTTCTGCATTCGCTGCGACTACGTTCGATTTAGGGTTTCATTTTACAGCCTTTAACGCTATTATTTGATATCGTTGCTATTAGTTAAACAATATTTATGCCCAACTTCGGTAATAATGTGTTCAAATATCTCCCTAGAGCCTTTTATAACATTCCCTCGAGCAATTAAAATACGCATAGTTATCACCGGATGGTCCTTTTTTATGACTAACCTTCGCCACAATTCCACCAAAACGGCCACTATCCAGTCGTCACATCGTTCGTTGGTGTTAAGCCGTGTGCGAAAATGGCTTTTCTTCTCGCCAGTTCTCCCGACTTGCTAATTAAATAAAAGGGTCGACAAGAGAAAGAGGAAGCCTACCTTACCCATCCCCCTATCAGCTGTGACCGCGCACACGTAAAGAACTCAAATGAGGAAGTATCTGCAAAGGTGACTTCCACTTTTCTCCTCCTTTGTTCCTTTTTCTCTATTCTTCATCATATTATTTAAGTTCCTATCCGGCAAGTTCACAATGGATTTTCCTGTTGCTGTCGAAAGTCTTTTATCTTTTATAATCTTCGTTTCTTTCTGCGATTCTTTGCTCAATGCATTGCTTCTTAATGTGCCCAGATGATTTCAATAGACCTTATACATCTTGATTTATGATAATGTTGCTGACTCTAAATATAAATCATTATTTTCAAACTAGCACTGCTTTTATGATGATCTGAATCTTTTTATCCATCGATTTATATGGAAAAGTTACAGATCACTCTTTGCCTTCAACAAATTTCTGTATCGAAAAGTAACTCAAACAAAGAGACATTTTACTTGAGAAATATCGTTTGGGGATCTTAGAAGATATCAAGAAATAAATTTTGCTCTAAAAAAATTTTTCTTTTTTCCAACAGACTTGTGTCTTTACCGTGAATCTTATCGCGCATCCAACCGTACATTGAATCGATGAATACTCGAAAAATACGCGCAGAAATTGAACGGATAGAACCATGCGAGATTTACTCGGGATAACTTCTCGCTCTCGAAATCCTCTCTACTTTTTCTTCTAATCAATCGCGCATGAATATTTCTATATTGTTACGAGACAAGCTGAAAAGAACTGTTATGCATTTAATAGTGCACGATATATCAAAAGGAAGCCATGGACGAATAACACTTATGCATATACATGGTCATGTACAATTCAAAGAAAACCGAAAACATCGACTTATTGAAGAAAAGGTCCGGTGCCTTTTCGTCGCGACTTCGAATCTCGAGCGCTTGTCTTGCGTAGACAGGAGCTGTGGCAAACGTCTGTCTTTAAAGTCCGAGTCGTGGATTCATTCCTTCTTTCGGGAGTCGTTAGTCGTGAAATGCGCCCGGATGAGCTCAATCTAGATCCTACAGCCATAGAGAGTCAATTGAGAACGTTAGACGAGAGCGTTAGTTGAGAGCGTTATTCGAAAGAGTCAATCGAGAAGCAGTCGTCTTCGAGTCTCGCGATATTAAGTCGTGGATATTCTTTTAAAGGATCCTCTACATAGAAGTCATAGACGATCGTGAAGTCTTAAGTCGTAAGAAACTAACCAATTCTATTCGAATATTCTCCTTACATTTGATTGTGATTGGTTGGTTTCCTACGACTTAAGACTCCACGACCACGAGAAGTCTACGACTTCTACTTCTGTAGAGGATCCTTAAATTGTGCAGTGTGTTGTAACAACGACCCAAGGCGATGGCCTTAGACATATATAGTTGCGTCCCTTCGATTACCCCACAGGCGATATCCCCAGGCGTTGCTGCACAATCGGCTCAGGGTGTCTATCCAAAGTGTAAAAATACACGCTGCGACATAAGCGATATAAGATAGTATAAGTGAATTTGAATTTTCATTAGACACTTTGTACTGAGATATTACGAATTGTGTAAATTTACTTCTTCATACGAATTTGAGTGTTAGCATTTACTATGAATCAACCCAAAACGCGAAAAGACAGTGCGTTCCTTAAGTGGTTCGTGTTAAGAAACGAAATAGGAACAATATATGAACCATTTAATATTCATGATATCCCCGCTTAGTAAAGTGGACTTACTTAGAAGTAATATAAATGATAATTTGTGCCATTGTTCTTGTTTTACAGCTCAACCGACTTGAAGTATTAAGAATCATCAACGTCGAACGAGGAGCTCATGCGCCAAGTTCGATTCTGAGCAACCGTTGCGCACATCCGAGGAGAACATAATTCCTCGATGAAAATTCATATAAGGAGCTAGTCACGACGGCAAATAATATTCAGGAAAAGTCAGCTACACTGAGAGCGCGGTAAGTAATTTCTCGCCCGGGAAAACTGAAGTTGCGGTGAGACTTGCCATCGAAGTACCTATGTTCTACTTACGTGAAGCACCTAACTGTACGAAATAGCATAGTAAGTACAAACATTAACATAAATTCGTACCGTCATTATCACTGAATTTCGTTTACGTTAAAATAAATGTACATTTCATACGTTACTCGTAGATTTCATAATCCCTGTTTCGCGTATCGATTTATAATGACAAATGTTTCGCCAGAATTTTATACTTGTGATCTTATACATGTAAAAGACAAAAAGGTAGAAAAAATCGTGACATTTAACTCTTTTGATCAGCGGGACATATGTCCCACTAAGAAGAATTTCTCTCAATAAATTCAATGAGATATCTGTGTCTTACCTACTATCTCTGATTATGGCATATCTCTTAGTATAATCCGTGCAATAAAAATTATTTTTAAAAAATTAAATCGGTTATGAAAAAGTTAATAAAATGAAGCCGTACTCGGAAAAAAGGTAACGATGGCAATTATAATAGTGGCAACTATTCACAAGCTTTATATGTAAAATTAATATACATATAGTTGAATAAAGTTTTTAAAATTATCCCATATCAATTGTGAACTAGTTTATTCAATGATATGCATTAGTTTATTCAATCATGTATATACATTTATTTTACATAAAAAATAAAATAAAAAACTTTAAATAAAAAATTATATTACTAATATAGTGGTTATCACTTTTGTAATTGCTATCATTATCATTATGTTTTTCTCTGAGTGTATAAACTCTGTTTAGCAAAAGGAGGAAAATCGTCTAAACTTCATACACATTTAATGCTATCTCAACTTGCGGAATAACAAAACGTGTATGCAATTCGCAAATATAATTATACGCTCTTAAACCCTGAACTACCTACTCCACTTATGAAAACACGACGAGGTTGACCACGCAATTGAGATCAAGTAATAATAATTACACATTCTCCCTCATTTCTCCCTTATAAAAGCCACTAGCAATAAGGATCGCGTTGTCGTAATCGTGGTATTAACGGTATGGCATTAACTCCCTAGTGTACTGTGCACCAACTTTTCCGAGACAATTCATATGCTGCTGTGATTCGGCTCGTCTGCGAAACAGGCTCTCCTACCCTCAAATAATTCCTTCCAGTTTGGGTGAAGTTAATCCCGCCGGATCATATCATATTACCTCGCTTGAGTTTAAAGGACTAGCACCGCGGACCCAGTGACAGTGGTACCAGTCCGGCGAGAGAACCGAGAAGGAAGAAACGGCGTCGGCAGACGGCGGCGACGGCAGAAGCGAAGAGGGAAGGGTTGAGGGTGGCGAGATGATGGCGGAAGAGGAATTCCAGAAGATCCACGCGGATTACGTACGTGATTGTACGACGGTGACGTCACCGTGGCCATTGTTCTCGTTGTAATATACGAGCAGGCATAATCCTCAAATTACGTTCCCGTAACGCGATGCTTCCGTCCGTCCGTTTGCGCCTGTCCGGGGCTCACGTACGCACGATAATAGTTTCCTGCATAATAGTTTACTAATGACGCCTTCATTATCATATGCGGGCCGTCGGTCTCGTCGTACTGTCGCACGCACATATAAATTAACGCTCCGATCTCTTCAACCACGGATGCAATCGCGAATCCTGATTCGCGCCAACATGACATCACTTGATGGTTTCAGATCGTTTCACGTGATCACGCGCAAATCTACGGAAATTTGCCTGAAATTTGACTATTATATAAAATACCGCCAGATGTCTTAGTTTCTAATTCGCGATAAGGTTTAATGACCAGAGCTTCATTTTCAGCAGCTTCCAAGTTAATCCTTGGATCATTTCATTTAACTGCGAAACATTTGTAGATCTGTACCTTTGATTTCACAAATAAAGATTATTTAGGCTTTTCAGAATATTTCTGTGTATCCCTTACTTAGAAAACATTTACAATACTTTCTGATTTTATAATAAAATCTTAAATCAATGAAACTCTAATGTAATATTAATTTAAAAAACGGTAATCCATCAATGTCTTATTCTATTAATCTATTATTCATTTATCTACTATTGATGTTTCTAATAGGTACTTGTATTAAGTACTCTTTGAAGCTGATTGAAAGCTGCTTGCAGAAAAGGTCATATCAATCACGCGAAAAAGTGCTTGGAACATTGATTAATCGTCTACAAACTTTTATTTCCTTCTATCTTTCATCTCATTAATTTTAGTCAATATGTTGCTTTTATGCTGCTAGAACAATGCAGTGATGTAATGTAATTTATGTCATAATTAAAAAATTTGCCATTTCACAAATTTATTGTGAAATAAATCATACATGGAAGGAACAGTTAAAGTATTTAATAATTTCATTATATAAATATATGTAGATCTGAAAATAATTTTGTTAGATCATCAAAGTAAATATGTAGAAAACTTAGATTGTTAGCACCAAAACTTTCTGCTGCATTGTTCATTATGCTTAAAAATTCTACATTATTTTGACGGTCCAAAACAAAATTATTTTCAGATTTGTATCGAGCTAAATTTTTAGATATATCGTTCTTTCCGTATACATTAAATATTTAGTAATGAGATTTTTTCACAATATAGACAAATTTTCATATAAATTGAACGATACGTAAAATGTAATCTTCATCTTATACTTCAGCTTTTTTTCAAATGTCAAAATTCGCAGACGTGACATTATTTCCATAGGATTTATCATAGCAACTAATTAGATGTTCAACATTTTCATGTTGAATCCACACCTCCGTCAGCATGATGTAATGGGCGCGATAAAATGGGCCATTCGTGTTTGCGATTTTACCAGTCGATGCCCATCGATAGCACGTTATCCAGACAGCCGGTTTGATGCGTAGGAGTACACTTTGATAAATGCCGCATCAAAGCGTTTTATATCAAGAGTAAATCGACATTTTCATCGGATGTGCATAGTACGGACGTCAGCTTTTACCATAAAAAATTTGCAAATATTTATATATATTTCCACGCACACACGCACGCACGCACGCACGCACGCACGCACGCACATTTTTATATTCATATATAAAAAAGAACCGACACATTCACGATAGTCGCGTGTGAAATTGCGTAACAGAGAAATTCGCACGACGCACGAAATTCGCGTCATTATTATCTCACGAGAGCTTTCCAGATAAAGCAACGCTTACTGATAACGAGGCGCGCGATAGTGAGATATTGTTCGGCTAACGCTTTTTGATACGTACATATTTCATGAACGCCGTAATTACGATCGACTTAACTGATATATCTGACGTCATTCCTCTCGTGCAAGTTATCCTGCGATAGCGTAATCTGATACGTAAGTTCTCGACGTATCGCCTGGTATTAGTTTCTGTGCGGAAATGTATCGATGAAACTAGCTGATGCGAAAAGTATCTTAATGCTGGAAGAAAAACCGGTGTTGCTATTAACTAACATTTTAGTTTCGGGTATGAAAATCCATCAAACATTGTTAAGATTATACATTATTAGACATATACATTTCTTTTAAGACATATACATTTCTTTATAAGAAAAAAGATAATTAGGAAGATAATAAAATATTTTTGTTTCCAGATTAATGAATTCGAACGAATTTGACTCTTCGTATAGATATTATGGATCATTCTGATGATTGAAGCATTTAGTTAATCCGAATCAAATATACATAGAAAGCGAATATCTATTTTAGGATCTTGATTATAAATAATTCAACTATACTGTTATATTCGTAATGTCCGATTTGATATTTTTAACCATTTTTATAGATTTCTTTCTCTCTCTCTCTCTCGCCACTGACTTACTCAATATATCATTGATTTAATTAAAATGATAGAGTTAAACAATTTAATTTAAGAAATTATATTTAAGAGATTAAATTTAAAGTCTATTTTTTACAACTAAATTAAGCTTTTAGAACATGAAATGAAAAAATTTGAATTTAGAGAATGCGAGAAGGAAGATTCTAGTGTAACCTAATGCAGAAATAAAAAACAGACCTTCATTATTTACTAAGCATATATCAATATAAACGCTTTTATTTTGAAACTATGCAATTGGATCACAGAAGTAAATTAATTAGAGGTGAATGTTTTTCTAATCACATGTTTTGTGTTAAAATAATACATTTCGACACACTTGAAAGTTAAAAATAACAAACATAACAACATTATTTAACTTACAGAATGATTTAAATTTGATCCTTTTATATTTAATTGTAGATGTAAAAAAGAAATTAAAATGCGAATATTTCACGACACTTTCTATCTGAAAAGAATAAATTGGAACCACAACGAGTTAATCAGCTCAAAGATTTGACAGGAAGGACAGTTCCGCCTGATTTTTCCAATATCTGGATTATCCGTTAGGCAAGGAAATGGAAACCGGAGTCGGCCGAATTGCGATCATGCAAGAGGAAGAAGAAATTGATCTCAGTAGTATCTCTATTCTAGTTTTGTAATTTCATAAGGGAAAGAAATCAAATTCTCGCACCCTCCCGCCATTGAAAAGCCCCGAAGATTCCTATCTTGCGTTTTCGTTTCTATTCGATTCTCGCGCAGTTGCCGGGCGGAGATTCCCGGAGAACTGACGATTTATGTGACCTAGAGAAATAAGTTAAAAGTGTTATGAACTATACAGAGTAGGTTTTCAAGTTGCAATATGTGACAGAATCAGTATTTTTATAATTATTCAAATAATTGGAGAAATCATATTATGTAAAAGAAATCATATAAAAATAGAAATGATCTTCATGTGATATCTTAAAAAGATATTTTTTTCGAAAGTTGATTTTATCATTATTTGTCTCCCTTAAAATCATACAATTTTTGTCTAAAACATTTTTGCTTACTAGGTTTAATTTTCGAAATATTCTGGTGTTTTGTGTTTTAGGTGTCCTACTCTATATAATATGTATAATATAAAACAGGAAACTATCTAGTTTATATTAAAACTTTTACATCTAAAATGTAAAAGCGTATTACCGCTAGTACTTAGAATACTACAGAGTATGTTTCTCTCATTGAAATTTAATTTAAAATTTAGTTATTAAAACTATTAGATCTCATTTAACAATGTAATAAATTAATTTTAATACTGAGATATGATACAATGTTATAACTTTAACTAATTAGACAAAAGAGAGAATTATGTAAACAGTTAAAAAAAATAAATTATTAAAAGAATTTTTTATTTGTTATCATTAACTATTGAAAATGGTTGTTTCTTCTTGAGCATTAAAATGAGAAATTCGCGCCAACATAAATATATTTATCTTTGCGAGATGAGTAATCTCGTATGAATTGCGGATTTCATTTGAAATAATACAATGTCTTAGCCGTATGAGTGAAGGCAGCGATGGTAAAACGCTTAAATAGATACGGCAACACATGCAAACGGTTGTGAGGTATTCTAGCGAAAGCAAGAAACATAACTAACTTTGAAACTACGCGACTAGCAATCGCAATCCCTCTCGGATCCTTGATTTTCACAGTCCAGACTTCTGTAGCAATACACGCCACTGATTCAGTAATCAAGATATAATACTTTCGCCAAAAGAGCCATATAGTTTGATGTATTCTCATCTTATTTTAAAGTTAATCTCGCTAAATTCAATATTTACGAATTCTTTTTAAAACGTAAAAACTCTATAAAATTTAAGTAATTTGCAATTTTATAGGCTGATCTTAATAAATAATCAATTCGTCTATATAATTTTGTAATATTCTTTATTAATAATGATAAATATGAATAAATTATATTACTTCGAAAGTTATTTCAAAATTTGATATGTTTATTAATAATTATAAAAATTGTCAATTTTTAATATAAATCAATATAATATAATAAAATATTACATAAAACATTTCGAGACTTTAATTATTTGAATAATAAAGAAAAATACAAAATGCAAATACATACGCTTAACACAATAAATATTTGTGATATATTTCGTCAAAAACGTAATTTCAATCAAATATGTAATTACAATCTTTTTGTTTCTTGTTTAATATAATCCAATTGTTTTCCAATATCTTATTTTATTAGATTTTTTTTAAACTTCATACCTAAATCTATCTTTTTTAAATATATCTGTTTTGTGTAATAAATATTGATTCCAAATATATGGCATTAATAAATTTTATTTATTTGACAAAAAGTTTATCATCAGATGGAATTGCAGTTTCCTATTGTAACAATACCAATAATATAGGGAACAAGATACAAGAATGCAGAAATGACCAAAAGGTACCCTAAGCTGCTAATATTAAAAATGATTAACTGCAGGTAAACTTTGTAGGATGTTGTAGGATGTAAAACAATTTTCATATTGCAATATCAGTCTGATACAATCAACAGTCAATAATCTGTTAGATCTTCCTATTATATTTAAAAAAGGTAGGGAAAAAGTTTATTTCAAAGAGAAGGAAAATTTGAAAAACTAGAGATATATATTTTAACAAGAAAATTATCTTAATCTTTTGACAGTAATTATTTCACAGCATCATTAATTACTCAAAAAACATGTAAATAAGAAAATTCATAGCGATATAAGACGTCTTATAAAACATTTAAAAGATTTTATGAGAACTGCCTAAAATATATATCTAAAAGTTGTCTTATATGATAATTTATGTTCCGATCCAAGCTTTATGTTATTTGAATAATTTAAAAAAATGAATACAGAAAAAAATGAATCACGACACGAAAGAACCGACATCTTAATATATTGACAGTTAATTGTCAAATTTGAGTAAAAAAGCTAATATAACTTTTACTTATTAATTGCATATTTCTTTAAAAAGTATTAAAAATCATCATCAAAAGAGAGTTGTTAGTAATATGTAATTTCATAGAACTGTCCTTTTTAAAAAATATAGATAATATCTTAAATTAAACAAGTGTGGATTATATATCTTGCTTTTCTCTTTTTTTATAAATGGATAATAAATTAAGATTTTACTCTATCTCTACTTTTAAAATTATGTATAGTTCGGCAGACAATCTTGTGATGGTTAATAGACAAAATGAACCCCCTGGGTTCTGGGTAACTGGAGAGAGCCGATAAGATCGATGATCGGTGACTAATGAAGCTTCCCGGGCATGCATAAATTGTCTTGAATTTAGGCGTACAAATACAAATTCTATATCTTTTCTATAATAGCTTAAATAAACAGGAAAACATTATGGGAGCTATATATAAAACGATTGGATTTTTTTTCTTTTCAAAACGTTTCTAATATAAATTAAACAAGATGATTTGTAATTTGAATGTGCAGTTGTAACAAACACATTTAGACGGAATCTTGGATTCTCTCTTTTTTTTTATTGCATTCTTTTGTTATTTCTATTATTTTTACATTTTACTTCGACAGAGAGGGACTGAATTATTAGATTGTAATATTTGAACTCTTTCAAAAGATTCCTATCAGTGCAAAATTTTTCACTTAAAGAACAAGGCTTGACCCAAGCCTGAATTTTATACCTGAGTATATTGACTACCTGAGTGACATCATAGTGACCATATTGGGGGAGGGGGGATTCTATTTTATTTTCTTATAAGCTCAAAAGTGCTAGAAAAGGCAGATGCTAGAAAATCTTCTACTTTCCTTTGGGAGGAGAATTCGTGTCTTCAGTCTCTTTACGGAAAAAAAGATTAGTTGCCACAGCTAAAAATTAGATTTGGCAGCTAATTCAATAGCATTATATGAATACTTAACGTCGTGTCAGCGAGGTCTAATTTCCATTAGCTGTGAAGCCTAAATATTATCATTGTAAGCATTTTATTATTATTATGTTGATGTATTGATCATTGCAGCGAACGTTTTCTGTTTAGCTAATATTTGGTAGCAAATAGTGGTATAATAGTGGTGTAATAGTGATATAATAGACAATTTTCTTTTACACATATAATAGACAATTTTCTTTTACACAGACATATCCGATAACTATGACAACTAATTTCATGTTGCTAAATAAATTGATCTATAACATGCATACTTTGCTATTCTTATATTAGCTACAGCAGCAAATCCTCTGTATATATTAACAAATTTCTATAGCTATAGTAGCTAATGCAGTTTCAACTAATCACAATTAACTGTAGCCATAAATATTTTTTTCCGTGTCGTAGTTTACTGTGTAGACAGGACGCATGACAGCCATCTCTTCGATCAAAAAATCAAATATAAAGTTCAAGAGTTATCTGTTGTCTGTTCATTAAAGGACCATTCATACCGGACAGAATATTTCCGATCGGATTATTTCATATTCGATTTAATAATTCATAGTGTGTTAATTAGGATCTAGTACATATAATTTACTCATGTAAAGGGAAATATACGGAAATATCTCGAAGTCAGGTAAGAACATTATACAGGGTGTTACATTTTAATGTTTCATCTCAAATTCATAAAATTAAGTTCATTTTTATTAAGTACTTTTTGAATTTCTAAGGCTTGCAAATTACAGCACCACCGACATTAGCATTGATATCTGACCCAAGATGTCCGACCGATGAACCTCTTAAATGTTGTTCAGAATCATGATCTAAATAATATTTATCAAGATCAAAGTCATTGGAGGTTGTTCCTTTTATTTTCATTTTTGCATAAAAATGAATTGGTGCAAAATTTCGGTCGGACATTGTCAAGCGAACACTTTGGATAATGCTAATGCTGGCGGATTGTAACTTGCAAGTCTTATAACTCAAAAAGTACTTAATAAAAATAAACTTAATTATAGTGTTGTGAAAAGCTTTCGAGATGATCTCGAATGTGAATGACAAGAATGTGCAATAAAAAGTAGGGGATTACATTATATTGCAATAAAAAGTAGGGGATTATTTAAGAAATTGAAGATAACCTTCAGGTGACCTTCAAGCAATTATTTAAGGTCAAACTAATGACATCATCTCAAACTAATGTCCCCCTCAAAACCATACAACTTTTGTCTATTTAGGCCATAATTATTATATACAATATTTTTTTCTAAGATCAAAAATAAACAATTATTTGGACTAGGACATTAAAATGGGACACCCTGTATATAAGTGTACTAAATACAACCCTGTGAATTATAAACCATTATACGCAAAGAGAAATTGTGTTGTGTCGTAATATTAGCGAGATGAAACATGTCTTCGTCTAGTATGAATAAATCTTTATGGGCCTCATTACATTATCGGACAGTGTGTTAGTGACGATAAACCTATCTAAACAGTCGAGTCAGTTATAAAGAGAAACCGAGCTACACGCGCCTTCGTCTCAGTTTGATGCAAGCTTTCTTCGGGCGAGCCACGGTTGTCATAGGTAAACTATCATTGCGAGCTTGGAAAAGTGAATATTTTGCGTGTTCTCAAAAAATGTGAAGTGTAAATAAAATCAAATGATACATATTTAAAGAACGTTTCATTAACATTTGTTTGTAATATTATTGTATTGTTAATAAACGAAAGTAACTCGTAATTAACGAGTTATAACATAATGAACAGATAAGATACTTTTAAACTGGTTATTTGTATAATTACTAATTTGTGAATTCAAAATTTTACGGCGGATTGTACTATAATTATTTTATTGCGGTAATTATTTAATCTTACAAAACGTTAATTTATATCAGTGAAAACTTTAGCTGAAATGTTATCAATTAAGCGTTTGGAAAATCTCTTATTATTGATAAGAAATCAACGTTATGAAACTTATTATCTTAATAATGAGTTTCAACATCTTGATTTTTAATGTAGTAACAATGTATTACAAATAAAAACTCGCAATGCTAATATATATAATATATATAAGAATAATAAACATAATTCGATTCGTAAAATATTACTGCAGAAAGACATAAAAAAAGTTACAAAAAAGAGATAATATTAGGTTAAATAGTGATACAGCTTATAATATTTTTGAATGATTCAGTGTTTAGATGTGCGTGCGTTCGTGCATGCGTGCGTGCGTGCGTGTGTATGCGTGTGTGTGTGTGTGTGTGTGTGTGTGTGTGTGTGTGTGTGCGTGCGTGCGTGTGTGT
>NW_012130097.1:2014285-2014983 GCF_000143395.1 Atta cephalotes
GTGTGTGTGTGTGTGTGTGTGTGTGTGTGTGTGTGTGTGTGTGTGTGTGTGTGTGGACGGGGGATGCCTAAAAGATTCATATATATTTTGAATATGTTATATAATATTAATTATATTTTATATTTATTATAAATTTTATATTATAATTATAAATAACTATCAATCTTTATAGGCCCCAACGAATAAATACAAGGATAGATGTAAATCAGCAAGCCAACACAGATTAGGGATGTGTAATCATATACTTAATTCTTGAGAAAAATTGACGTTTCAATTCTTTCGATTGAGTTTTCCTCTGCAAAATGTGCAAAAATAAAGATAAAATCGAGGATGTATAAATTTAATATAAAAGATGCAAAGCAAATTGAAGTAACATATATTCATAAAATGATAATAATGCTATCTGTCGTATCTAACCAAATACTCAGATCTAACATTTCAAATTATCTGTAATTTAATAAAGTTGAATAAGTCATTAAATAAATTAAATTAATTCAACAAAAACTTACGTATAATAATAACGTAATAATAACGTAATAATATGTAATAATAACGTTAACGATGGATATGTGAGATAAGACATGTTAGCAAAAAAACGTTCAGAGTATGTGAGAGGTCAAAATCAATTGTCGTTAGTCATAAATAAAACATAGTGATAAATAAATACAATATAAATATAACATAATAATAAATAAATA
>NW_012130097.1:2017150-2023597 GCF_000143395.1 Atta cephalotes
AATAATAAATAAATATACATATATATATATATATATATATATATATATATATATATACATGTTTTTATACAATAAATTAGAGAAATAAAACATGGAAATGTCAAATTTTTTTAAATAGATCTTGATATAATGGATCTAGAAATGTCTGTGTCCTCCTTTAGTTCATTTTTTTGTTTGTTAATAAAAATTGATTTGAAATGAGTTTATTATAATTTTTTTCTTTGTCTAAAATCTTTGTGTGATTCCAGTCAAAATCATGATTATATTCCAATCTATGTTTTAAATCAATTTATTCAATATATTATAATATATTCCAATCTATGCTTTAAAAATTATGGATTTTTGTTTCGTATTCCTTTTGATATGATTGTGTTTATCTAATCTAGTCTTAAGTAATTCGTCTGTCCTATGTAGGATGCATCACATTCCTGACAATTAACTCTGTATACTACATTGGTTTGTGAAAGTGATGTCAATTTATCTTTTTGATTTCTAATGAAAAAATTCAATTTGTTTAATCTCAGATAGGCAAGACAAACAGTCCTGTTATTCTTGAAAAATCATTTGAATTTTTCTGATATTGATAGAACACACACATAAAGTATTGTAAAAAATGTAATTTTTGTCTGTCTGTTGTTCGTTATTCATGTGAGTTACATTATTATTCTGATTTCTAGATTTTTTAAACAATCTCTTTTTGATGATGTTAAAAATAAGCTTCAAAGAATATCCGTTATTTAGTAAAATGTTGATTATTTTATGAAAATTTAATTCGTGAAATTTTGAATGTAATAACATTCTCCGTTAATCCCGTAACAGTATCTATTTTTTGACTTAATGGATGATATGAAAAATAATTTAAATATCTTGAAGCGGATGTAGATTTTTGATGCCAATCATAAAGTTAGTTTTTTGTCTTCTTTGATTAAAGTTAGCTAGAAAATTTAATTTATCCCACCAAACTCTATAGTGAATTTTAATCTAGACTTATATTCGTTAAAAATTTTTTAAGATTATATCAATATTCTGTTTTTTTAGTGGACAAAGCAATATTATCAAAGCAATATTATTACTATAATAAATATCTACTAATCTATAATAAAAATCTAATGTAAACGGTAATTTATCATTTTATGAATATATGTTAATGATACTTCAATTTGCTTCGCATCTTTTATATTAAATTTATATGTCATCGATTTATTTTTATTTTTGTACTCAGGAAGGTTCAATCAAAAGGGTTGGAACGTTTGTCAATTTTTCTCAAGAATAAAGAAAAAATACGATTTCACACACGCCTAACTTGTGTTGACTCGCATTGGCTGATTTAAATTTATCCTTGGATTTATAATTATAATTATGTAAAGTTTTAAAGATGTTAAAAAAATATGATAAACAATGTGTTAAGAAAAGAGTTCAGGACTTATAGAATCAATAATATTCATTAAAAAATATTGAATGAAGTTATACAAGATAAAGTAGTTTAAAAAGAAGCAATTTTTTGGTTTTGCTAAAACAATTTGTTTACTTTTTTGATAATTACGGACTATGGTTATGATGTGGTCAGTGCCAATGATCGACTCCACTTGGTCAAAATCACAGTCTTTATTTCAAGCACAACAGATCTATATAACTAAACGCGACGAGAGCTAAAGGAGAAGAGTTTGACTCTCCTCTCGCAATTGCTTCCTGACCTCAGTCTCTGAGAAATTTATTTACTTCTTCTCAAATGTTCGAGAATGCTTCAATTTATCGATTTTAAATACAGCGCAATATTTCGACTTTATTGTCTTGCCTGTGCAAGATATGACGGCTACATTCCATATTTCTACACATCGATTTACAGCGCGTGCTATTTTATATTTTACCGCGAATTGTCATGGCATGTATATTAATTTAAATGCCGATTAGAAATGTTCTTAGTCATGTGTTCTTAGTTGTGCTCTTTTCGTTGTTTTTGCTCGCCGATTTAACTGTTACGTAACTGTGTTTTTTTACGTCGAACAGCTGAGCAGATCTCGATATTTACCTATGTCTCGCGCGATTCCGAAAACGTGATATTTTCGTATGACAATTATATATTTGCGAAATGAATTTTCGACTGAGGTAATGGCGATATAATCGTCATACTTCTATTTATTAAAAGCAAAGTTAAAGATGTGTAACACAGGATTATTCAAAGGATTGTCTTACACATTTTCAAAAAACAAAGACTTTATGATTAAATCAATAATGGTAGATCAGGAGTATGAAAGTCAACATTGTTCTATGTGTAAATATTTATAAATTCATATCTTACAAATAATAACGTATAGACGTTTCGATCTTCCTATCATCCTTATGTTTCAAGAATTAAATAAATTCTGAATTCTATTATATAGTTATAATTGTATATAATTATATAATATATATAGTTATATATAATATATAGTTATATTATATAGTTATTATATAGTTATTATATAGTTATAATTGTACAATAATCTTTTGCATGTGTGTGTACAATTTTATCATGATCACTTTTATCACTATCAAGAGACATGACTATCTTGAAAATCAAATACTCATTAATATTACATGAATATATATGGAAAGATAAAGCAATAATAAACAATTAAAAAAATAACTAACGCAAATAAAAAATAAATAAATATTTATTTAAGTACTTTAATTTAAAATGGAATTTTTTTATAACTATACTTGAACTAACACGATTATTTTAAAGAATGCTGCAGGTAACTTGAACAGAGATAGCTTTATAAGTATTTTAATATTTAATAGAGATATTTCGATATCGATATTTGATTAAAGTTAAATATTGATTCTGAAAGCACCATCGCTATGTGCGAGATATTAAATTAAATGCATTGCGTAAAAAGAAATAAGTGCGGACTTCTTCCGGAAGAAGATTCACTTATATATTCATTTCGATGAATAATTTGTGGCAAGCAATTTATCGCACCCATCTTTTTTCTCGTTCAAAGGTCTCATCTTCCCTTAATTGACGTCATTGAAGAAATAATTTAGATGTGTTCATATGCGAACGTCATTGCAATTCCTGCGTATCTTATAATATCACTTTACGTAATAATCTAAAAATGCATAACAGGAGTCAATCACGTGGAAGATTACATTTATCAAAGATTACTTTATTCGGTGTTCCGTATCATTTCTTTAAAAAAATATGCTATTATCATCTCATTATTCCTCATTATTTGCATTTTTGTTTTATATATTATATATATTATATTTTTATTTCCAAAATTATACATATACACAGTATTACAAGGCCTTATCGGATATTCTCTATTAATGACTATACTATTAAGTAATTTTTAACCTACATATGGTGAATTTTTAAAACATATTCAGAGAAATAGGATTAGGTCTAACTCAATGCTGTTTTGTTCATATTTCATTCAATTAATATAATAAAATGTAAAAAAAAAATAAATAAAATAATGAAACTTCTTTCTTTGTTAAATAGAAAAAACGAGAGTCGCCATTTTCCTTTACTATAGGAGAATAATCTCCTTTACTATAGGAGAATTAAATTAAAATAAGATAATTCAAATAATTTATGCATAAAATATAATCAACATAAGAAAAATAAATAAAACGTAGCAGTATTTTATTGTTTGTCTATTGCATAACTGAGTGTAAAATTTGAAATTTTTATCTATAGCATTCATTCTTTATGATAGCATTCTACTCATACATCGCTGTTTCGTTAGATTGTGGATCATCTAAAATGCACTGAGGATCATCTAAAATGCATTTTACTATTTTGTAATTTATCGTTATAACAAATTCATTGATAAGATTGACAAGACTCAATTTGTTATTACAGCGGAATCATTTACATTGAACGAAACTATTCATAAACTAAATACTAGAAAGAAATCTTTTGATAGAAAACATTTGCTACGACAGCACAAAATATGCATTGTGTCAGGGAACTGTTTCCTTCATGCAACATATTAAAGATGAAAAGCTAAGCAGTACAATGTTTGAAGGGCATACTAATTACGCAACATAGTTTTAATTAAGCTAACATACTACCTTTACTATAATTTAAAAGCACGTAACGTTTGTTTTAACTATATTCATACTGTTCTCACATTGTTAACTTTTTTATATAAAGCATATTTCAGCGAAGCAAATCGGACACAAATTACGCCAACATGAATGCTATGAAATTAGGTTGGTTCAGCGAATTGAACAGCGAGCTGTGGCCCGGCGTTGCATTATCGCTGGAAGTAGAAGAAGTCCTACATTCTGAACGCTCTTCATTTCAAGATATTCTGGTAGTGAAAACGTGAGTATTTTTTCTTCCGGCAAAATTTATTGCAGTGAAATTTCACTCCAAGAGAGTGGAAATATAATCCTCCTTGAAAAAAAGTGAAAATATTTCATTTTCTTAGAATGAGATTTCACTGCAAGAATGAGGACACCGCAAAATTATTAAACATATAAGACAGTATTTTAAAATACATTAACAATCAAACGGATTAAAAATTTATATTAAGAATTAAAAAACATTAAACGTATATAATTTGTTAAACATAAAAAATGTTATGTTTGTAGATTGACACATGGTAAAGCTTTAATGCTCGACGGCGTGATCCAATGCACGGAGAAAGATGAAATGTCCTATCATGAGATGATATCATATTTACCGCTATGCAGCCATCCAAAACCACAGAATGTAAGAATAATAACTGATATATTACTAATGTATTAATTGTTTCAACAAGATTTCATTAAAGATATTCTAAAATCTGTTTTATCGACTCAATAGGACATACCTAAGCCAAATAACAAGTCGATAACGTCAAAATGACATTTAAATAAATCGAAAATGAATTGAAAAATGACTTTTTAATGATCATTTTAGAGTCATTTTGAATATCATTTTGATATCATAATATTTGTTGTTCTATTTGATTCTCTACATAACGCTTACATCAGATTTTATATTTCTATTATATAATTTATTCGAATTTTTTAAATATATATTTATATGAAGTATATTTATATAAAAGTAATAGACTTTTAAAATGCTAATTGATTTAATAAAAACAAAACCATAAATTATTTCTGTTATTATTATATTTATTAGTAATAAAGTATAGATAAAATATGTTAGAGACATTATGTGCTTCATTGGTTAATAATGAATAATTAATGATTTGTGAATCAAATAAATTTGTAGTAAATATTATGTATCATAAAGCAATGTGTTTCTTTTAAGTCATAAAATTATCTTTAAGAAAATATACAGATAACTGGACATTTCTATCAAATAACAGGTTTTAATAGTGGGTGGTGGTGACGGTGGGGTTGCCCGAGAAGTTGCGAAACATCCGGATGTAGAGCGTGTCACATTAGTGGATATCGACGACCGAGTTATCGAAGTGTGTAAGCAATATTTGCCTCGTTTGAGTTTAGGTCTTAATAATCCTTACGTAAATATCATTGTTGGCGACGGTTTCGAATTTCTGAACCATCATCAAGGGGAATTTGATGTCATCATCACTGACAGTAGCGATCCCATAGGCAAGTAGAACTAAGATATTAATTGTTTCAACAAGATTTTATTAAAGGCATCTTAAAGTTGTTTGTTTTATCGACTCAATAGAACATATACATATAGGATCTACGTGTTTTCAATATAAACTCCTCTTTACAGATACGTATTAATGCGTATACTTTAATTCTGAAAAAGGATTTTAAAATCTGTAAAAAAGAAAAACGAAATTGAGACAAATATTATATTATTACGCTTAATCGGTAAAACAGACGACTTTAAAATTTTATTAAAGTTCTTTCTCTGTAAATAAGGTCCTTTTTATATTAAAAAAAATATATATATACAATTTCTTTAATGGAAGATATTACGAATGAAATTAATAATTTCGTTCTGTTTAGGTCCAGCTGAGAATCTCTTTAAACACGCGTACTATCAATTATTGAAATCAGCATTAAAACCTGGTGGAATCATTGCCAGCCAAGCTGGCACAGCATGGGCGAACCTGGATCAAGTGTGTAGCACGTTTCAGCATTGCAAGGCTGTGTTTCCTGTTGCTACCTACGCAGTAACATCCGTACCGACATATCCTACAGGTCAAATCGGTTTTGTTCTTGGAAGCTTAACTGAAGTTAGTATTAAATTATTTGTATTATGTTCATGAATTTCATATATACTTTCTCTTTCTTTCATAACTATATAATTAAATATATGACAATAATCTAAAGAACGTATGTGTACACACACACACACACACACACACACACACACACACACACACACACACACACACACACACACACACACACACACACACACACACACACACACACACACACACACACACACACACACACACACACACACACACACACACACACACACACACTACTACTATATATATATATATATATATA
>NW_012130097.1:2023617-2031990 GCF_000143395.1 Atta cephalotes
CTACACTACACTACTACACTACTACTACTACTACACTACACTACACTACACTACACACACACACACACACACACACACACACACACACACACACACACACACACACACACACACACACACACACACACACACACACACACACACACACACACACAAAAGAATCTTAATTTTTGTATACTTGTAAAAATAAATAATGAAAATTAACGATGGGATTGACTCATCATATGTAGTAAAAAACAGAAATTAATAAAATTGTGTATATTAAGAATTGATATTTGTGTTATAAAGAAATTTTTTATCAGAAATATTAGTTATAAATTATATTTATTCTTCTTAAATTAGTTTTTTAGAATATATTCAATATTTTAACGGCCTAATTTCTTTTTTTTAGCAAACAAATTTTGCAGAACCAATGAAGATATTCAGCGGCAAAGATTTAGATCGTATGTCATTAATGTATTACAATGATAAAGTACATCGGGCAGCTTTTGCTTTACCAAGATTCGTAGAGAAGGCTTTGAACAATGCTTGAAATATTAGCCAAGTATCTAGTGATATTTATTAAATTCGATTTTATATAACAAATGATGTGACACTTATTTCCTCCGATATTTGCGTGTAAATAATGTTTGAAATATTTTTGTAAAACATTTTATGATATAAATAAAAAAATTGTCTATATATGTTGTCTATATATCTTTTATGAATAATATTTCTGTATTTATAATTATCTATGTATGTATGTGAATAATATTATCTAAATTAAATCTATCTGATTTATAGAAAAGAGAAACAAAAACTTGTTTTATATATTTGTTAACAAATTTTTTTAATAAATAATACTATACACACACAACACACACATATATTCTGCATTTCGCAGATATCACGTAATGTTATATATTTTTATGATACAATAATTATCTAAGTAGAAAATAATTTATAATGTTAGTCTTTATTAGATTATTCTCAATAGTCAATTTAACAATGATGGAAATTTACTTACAAATAGTAATTTCCAATATCTTAATAGAACAAATGACTTATACATTATCATCAGTAGATATTATCAAATAAAATAAAAAGTTTATTTTTTCAAAAAAAAATCTTTCCAAAAAATTTTTTCAAAAAAATCATATTGCTATAAATACTTTTCTGAATTGTCCAATATATTAAATTAAATTAAAAAATTGTAAAATATATGTTGAATTCTGTAGGAACGATTGCATATGATAACTACACAAAAATAAGTCTAACTGCTTAACCAGTCATCGTTAATATCCCGACAGATGAAAAGTCTTATGGCAAGATTAAGTATTGACCCAATAACAACAATAAAAACAAATAATTGTAAATTATGTGTCTTATATTTATGAATATGAAATATTTTGTGCTGTTTCTTGCATTTTCTAATATATAATAAAATAATCAATAATTATTTGTATTTAACGTAATGCAATAAAAAATATATTCGATTAACAATGAAAAATTTTATTAATTCCCTTTTCCTCCCTTTTTTCTTGTTTTAAAAGAAGAGAAAAATTTTGCATTTATACATTAAAGACGTATCGGTTTCTTTTTCTTATAAAAAGTTACTCCGTAAATAATCTTAGAAGTAATCTCATTCTGAATTTGTTATGTAGTTTAACTTGTATGCTTGCTACATAAAATGTTAGATTAAAACTTTAAAAGGAGACCAAAAAATAGAAAAGTGATAAGATTGAATATCTTAATTTGAATTGATATAGCAAAATAAGCATTAAAAAGATGAAATTTTTTTTCTAAAACACACAATTAATTTAAGTTAAATTTCAGTTAACTCATGTGAATATTGTTAAATTGTAATATTTCTCAATTTTGTTACTTAACTGCAAGTAAAAATCTCGTTAACTGCCTATTTAAGATACAAAATTATCATATCAGATATCACATCTCATCAAGTACCTATCTAGAAATGACGATCGTGGAATCTCGAAAGCTTTTTATCGATCATCATATGATTCCTACGTGCGAGAACGACGATGCACTCTCGCCGCTATTAGTGGCACACGCGGAATTGCGCGATAATCAGCATATTCATGAATTAGCGAGAGTTAGCTCGGCCGGACAGTGAATATTTCAAAGTAAAATGAAGCGAGAATAAACGACAGACGGACGGATGGGCAGGTGCGGTGGCTGACACGTTCGAGAACCTCGCTCAGGGAAACCCTCTGTAAACATCCGATCTGCGGATTTTATTAATGGGAAGAGGATGGAGATCGCGGGAGGTATTCCGAGCGGATTCGCAATTCCGAGCTTGCGCTCGAATACGAAGCGAAAAGAGCTCGGCAGCCCTTTGATCCGACGCAATCTTCCCTCGTGAGCAACTGAAGCTTCGAGATTGAAAGGATATTTAGCGCTTCCTCCGGAAGTACATCCTGCCCGATATATGCGCTCTTCTGGGCACATTCACTCGCGTGCGCCCACCACGTTAGAGACGGTAAGATTAAAGAAGCCTTATGCCCCAGGTGTTCAGCGGCTCGGTCAAAGTGATTATATTAACTGATATTATGCGCGTATATATCGCGTCAGGGACCTCAGTTCTTGTGAACTACTCGGCACAAGAATGAAATGTCGACCCCATAGGGCTGCTTCAGAAACTTCACCCGCGTACGCCCTAGTGCGTCTTTCTATTTTTTTATCTTTATCGTATTAGACGTAAAACAAGGATAAAATGACTTCTCAGGTACCAGGAATAAGAAATAACTCATTACATAAAATCACATCGTTATTATCGTTATTTTCTTTTGATAATAAGCCTTACTTTTTTCTGTTTGTAACAGTAACGGTAACGTTGCTACATTTTTACAGTATTTCAACCGTTTCTTTTATTGTTATTCTAATTATCTTTACATACATATATTCAATAAATTATTTTTAATTGGCTAAAAATATTTCATTTAAATAAACATTTAAGTTTAAATAAACATTTGATAAATACTTTGTATATTAGATTTCATTCTGGCAGTCACTGCAAATATTAAAAATTAATGTAATGTAAAACATAAATTTTCGGTATATTAAAGTGAGTATTGAAATGTATTAATGTCTTAATAACAACATTAATTGAGAACAGTATTTAATAAAATTTTTTAATAAAATCTATGTTGATAAATTACAATCTAAATTAAAAATAAGCATATATTTAAAAAAAAAAAACATTAAGAATTGAAAATTTATTAGGCAAATTTAATATAAAGAGAAGTTTGTTATATAGAGACTATTATAGCTTACACGTGTAAGCTCTAATTGCAACTAGAGTTTTAAGTTCGTTTAGTTTTAAGTTAATTTAATATTGATTGTTACAATTAATATTGACTATTAAAAAATGTAATTTTTTAATTTAATATTTTAATGTTAAAGAAAAGTAACAAATCATTTCTAATTAACAATAATGGTGATGTGACAATAACGAATTACATTTTACAAAAAATAACAATAATAATTATTTTTAATAAATTATAAAATTAATAATAAAATAATAAATTATAAAATTATTTTTAATAAAATTTTTAGTAACATTATTTTTAGTAACATTATTCTGGTTTCCAAATGTAGCCTAGCAGGGCGGATGCGTGTATGTGTGCACGCTTGCGTCGCAGTGACTTCACTATGAGTTATTCGAAACTCGCTTCAGCGCGGTGATCGATTTTTTCGGACATTCTACGCTTTCGATTCTTGCACAGCGCCCTACACAGTGGAATGTTGGGATATAGGTCAGACGTCTATATTGTTAACGATATTCGATCGAAAGGATGCACTGCATATGGCTTTTTCCACGCTCTGATTGAAATCATCTTGCCACATTCGTGAAATCAGCAAATCATGATCGAACTGTCACTAGTAGAAACTATTGTTAATATAAAAAAAATTTCATTAATCAATGTGTAAAAATTGTTAATTATCGATATATGTGATGTTATAAAATTGCGACATTGTCCTCTTCGTTTGATTCTGTTTCACTCTTTTGTGCGATTCATCTTTTCCTATGTTATATATAACGATGACATAAAAAAAAGAACTTACGCAACAGGCAGAGCGAGTGATACCAGCACCGTTTTGCCCGACAAATGGTATAACACGAATGGCGTGGTACGCATCACATAGTAACAAAGTTATCGTATTTGTCCTGGACCGCAAGCAACTTGTCACGTGTGTTTGGGAATGGATGCTACGTGTCAATATTGCTAACATTGGCCGATCATTATATGCAGATTGGTGCAAATTACGCATGCTGTATTCATTCGTGAAATTTGATTACATCAATACAAATATCGACTATTACTATTGTATTGCAACAAAATGCGCATTTCTGACTGCGGTTGTGCATATCTTTGATGACATGTAATTGCGAAATTTAATAATGTGTATCAACGGCAAATTAATATGTTCATTAATAACCGACTTTCATTCTTTTATCCTCCATTTTCACGTGGCCACCTTTATATTCATGTTATTGACATGGAAAAATCGCCAAGTTTCCAACTTATAACGTGAAATGTTCGTAAACTCAGGCTGCTGAAGCGTAACACAATTCTCTCGCAAGCACGTAATAACATGATATAATTGTATGACGGAATCGGGATCTAACTAATAAAGTGATTTATTGGACCAAGTTTAATTAGAGCAACTCCGCGTATAGTCGTTATTTCAGAGAAGTTTGGTGGATCGTTAACTACGTTTAATCTCTCCAAACGATTCCTCTTCGATGTTCCTCGCTGCGTTTAAGCAAGTCTGACCATCTGTCAGTATGATATTGCCGAGCGAAGCAACAGACATGCTCGTGGGATTCATAAATTATTGTCCTCACAGAGATTGAAATACAGTTCATAAATCACATTGTGAGTCAATTTTCTTCAAGCATTGATATTGTGAACGAAGTCCTATTTATTAGAATGGTCGCAAAATTTTTTGTATAATTTTGGATTAATTATAACAAATTCTAATTATTGTTAAATTATCAAATAATATTAAGAAGCAAAAGGAAAACAAAAATAAGTGAAGATATTGCGTAAATGCGCACAATATTCTTATATACTTTTAATAAATTTAATTATCAAATTTCAAAAACTCGCAAAACTTTTTATGTAATTTTAAATAATTTAATTTTATAATAGATTTTGTTAAATATAATAATATTAAAAAGAACAAAAAAAACAAGAATAAACAAATATATTATGCATATATTTGTTTATTCTTATTTTCTTTGTTTATATGTAATAATATTCTTTTCTTAAATATAAAAATCAACCATAAATATCTGCCAAAGTTTCTAAACTCTATGTCGTATTATTATGTGTATATCAAATTTTTTTAAAATCTTATTTATCTCAAACTTTATTAAATCTGTATATTAAAGTATATTAAAATGATTACGTCGATGCATAAACTATATTTTGGTTGTACATCGTTTATACTAAATAAAGGAAGAAACGATATTATGCCTCGGTTTTTTTTTGTTGGAAAATACTCTTTTGCAGACAATTTGTAAGTTTAGAGATGTGGTAGAAGATTATGAAGTGATTTTCGAAGGAAACAGTCTCAGGGAAAGTCTGAAATATTCTGGTAAAAGTAAGAAGAGAAACTTTCCTATTCACCTTTCCTATTCACCTTTCCATTACAGACTGGGGTTATAATATTCCCTGTAACATTTCAGATCATACAATGCATCGAGGATGCCGCCGAATTTATTCATCATGATATTTCGTGGCAATGAGGAACTTTAGCCTGTGATTGGCAACGACGTATTAAAAATGACTATAAATAATGTTATAAAAATGTAAATAATTTTTAATTAAAATTTTATCAGAAATAAAACGCAAGCAAAAAACTAACTAAAAAGTGAAAAATTTCTCCATTAATTAGTATTAATCCATTACATAAAAACAATGCACTAATTTGCAATGGATTTCCAATTTTTCTTTGATTGATTGTATTAGTTTAGCGACTGTAATATTCTCGGAAGTACATCTTTCAGCAGAAATTCGTGCAGTAATTCAATGTCTTTAATTATTCGCGCTATTTGCTAGCGTAATCCAATTGGAAATTGTTAGTCGATCAGCAATAAATCTGCAATGTGATTTGGATCGGTCTAAGATCATTATAATCCGACCATATTGAACTAGGAGACACTTGGCCGATCTATTTCTAGGTTAATGAATTACCGATGAAACGGCAAATCGACACTGCTGCGGGGTATTATACGTCAAAATCAATATCTTCGCAAGACTGAAACTCCTGGATCACGTGAAATTCGGTGCAAATCGGGCGAAAACGCATTGCAATTGCATCTGACAAACGTACACGCAAGTACTAAAATCACGATCAACCTCAAAAAATCTGCAAAAGGAATTTTTATAGTCGATCTCCCTGAATTGCGCGCGTCACCCGATTTTGATGGATGGATTTTCGGGTTGACGAAGATTTTACGGATATATGAAAGCCGCTAAAATCCGGTGAAGCGTCGATCAATTTCACGGTGTTAAGAGGAAGAGGCTCAGAATTGAGAGCTTTAAACGCGCCAAGCCATAGCACCGTCGGAATCTTATCCTCAAAGAATTGTCGCCAGCGTGTTTAATAGGTGGATTACACTTTTCAATAAGATGTAACTTTTCCAATATAAAATAGTAAAATGAAGTTTCATAGTCCTAAGCTATTACAAAATGCTATTTACAAAATGATTATATAAAAAGATCCAATGAGAATCGCAAATGTTTTATATATAGGTACATATACTACATTAATATATATAAAATAAAATATAGAATATAATTATCACAAAAATTTTAATAATCTTCTCGAAGGATGATCAAATAAAAAATATACTAATTATATAGAATGTCAAATAAAAATATTCTAGTAGTTGAAATTTACCACTATTCAACAGTAGTGCAAGTAGGATAACGCATATGGATTCCATTACGCACAGCAAATAAGTAATAATGGATTTAGCGGCGGTCAGCGGCGTCGCCTTGCATGCGGGAAATATTAACCGAGACACAGAATCGAATACCGGCCGTGTCAAGATTTAGTTAACAGCTAACAAGCACTCTCCGCACGGTCTAAATTTAGATACTCCCACGTAGCGATTGACCGTTATCAGAACCGCCGTGCATTATCGATGCATGCAAGCCACATCGATGCATATGTATATGTATATGTGTGTATGATGTGATGAATATGTTATTAATCTGTACTGTTATATCGTAAGCTTGTTAACGAACAATCACGTACATAAGTTAAATCTATTCGCTTTGTAAGCATAAAGGTAGATCTGCTTTCTAATTTACATCATTTTCGGAACTGAGAAGCATTATTACGTATATATATCAAAATTTGCGTCCCGTCTTTTCCATCCCGACTGAACATGAATAGTTTAATTAAGATTAATGTGCACAATGCACTAGTTCATTTGAAGAATTCATAAATGACACACGTTAATAATATTGCGCTGTACCTGCCGATATCGTTAACAATGACCGATAATTCTATCTATAGATTGCGTGAGTTACAAATATATGTCACGCAAAACTGAACAGTCACACGATACAACACAAGTATTAATTACGATATAATAAACATATGAAGGCGTTTTTTCAGGTGAATTATCTTTATCATCTTTATTTTATTTTATTTTATATTATCAAAATCAATAATCAATTACGTTTATATGATTCATAATTTGAAATAAGGAAATATATTATTTTGAAAATTTTACCCTACAACACACAACACACAAAACTGAATGAGCGAAGCAATAATGTACGTACATCATACATAATAGATCGTGAACGATCACGACATATATCTGTAGTATTCCCACTTGTTTGTTTATACGGCCTAATGACGATAGTTTAATCAAGAACGTCCGCTTCACCACATGAACAGTTCACGCGATGAATTACAGAGGCTACACCTTCCTCAAGGCTATCTGTAAATTGTAGCGAGATACATGTAGGATGTGGAATTAACTAAATGAGAATATCTCAAGGGAGGATTAAGCGACTGTCTGTGTGCGGTCGTAAGCGAGGGCATTAAGATTTTCGATTAATGTTGTCCCATCGATTTGGGGATCACATGTATAAATATATCTACATTTATACGTAAAAATACATATATACATATATATACATATATGCACATATATGTACAATGTGTGTGTGTGTGTGTGTGTGTGTGTGTGTGTGTGTGTGTGTGTGTGTGTGTGTGTGTGTGTGTGTGTGTGTGTGTGTGTGTGTGTGTGTGTGTAGTGTGTGTGTTGTAGTGTAGTGTGTTGTAGTGTAGTGTAGTGTAGTGTNTGTATGTNTAGTGNGTTAGTAGTAGTAGTTGTAGTAG
>NW_012130097.1:2032049-2039484 GCF_000143395.1 Atta cephalotes
TATNTTATGTATAGTAGTAGTTAGTAGTTAGTAGTAGTTAGTGTTAGTGTAGTTAGTTAGTGTAGTTAGTGTAGTAGTGTAGTGTGTGTGTGTAGTGTGTGTGTGTGTGTGTGTGTGTGTGTGTGTGTGTGTGTGTGTGTGTGTGTGTGTGTGTGTGTGTGTGTGTGTGTGTGTGTGTGTGTGTGTGTGTGTGTGTGTGTGAGGGAAAATGTATCCTTGATTACCGAATCAATTTTGATAATTACCGAGAGGAAACAGCTAATCAAAGGTAATTTATCCCAAAATTCACATTTATAAAAATAATTTATTTCACTATTAATAACACATAATTAATAATTCCCTGTAAAATCTTTGTAATACGTTGTAATAATATTTTTGATATTTAAATTGTATAGTTCATAATTCTTGGTTACAAATGTTATACCAGTATCAGATTGAGATTCTGATTAACCAATCAGAAGAAAGGAAATTTCAACTTTAGTAAACTTTACCTTAATTGATCAAATTCAATCTGAATCTGAGACTGATACGGACATAACTCTTTATCAAACACGAATAATAAACATCACAATTTTGATATATTGTACGCAACAGGATTAATACTTAAAAAATATTAACATAAGTTAAAATATGCAATCAAATAATTTCTTTCATCCAGCTGCAAAATTCTCTAAATGATTGTTTTACATATCAGGTGAATCCTAAACTGCACGCAATCGCGTTTATAATACATAATCTGAATAAATAAAAGACAACTCGCGCAATTTTGAAATAATTTGTAAAATGAAAAGAACGCAGTTTAGGTTGCGTGTGAGGTGAACGGATGGCTTCGTTTTGCAGCTATTCTTCACCAGGACACGGCCAGTCTGCGCAAACACACGCGCCGGAGACAAAATCCATGAATATGCAAGCTCGATCTAGCGTCGCTGTTCATTTCTGAATATCCGATGAATTTACGGGCGCACGTATGTTTTCCCTACATCGCTCATAACTGTCTCGGAACCGCGGCGACTGCGATTAGAGAGCGAGAGCGTTCCATGATTCTGAGAGCATCTCGTATATCTGTGCTAAACATGATCCGCGAAAGTACCCGCAGAGACAGTGACATTCATAAATGACAAATTTAATATAATGCAATGTGAAACTGGGGACTTTTTTATCTTGATCCTTTTTTTTCAATATGGCAGATACAATATTCCATTCCTATTATAATATTATATAACGTAAACGCATACAAACAGAGTATTACTTAATTGTTTTAATTGTCGAAAAAAATTTAGAATTTCATCATTTTTACAAGTAGACATAAAATTATTAAGTGATTCTTATATATATACTTTAATGTCTCTACAAAGTATCTGTAAGTATCTGTATTAAAAAATTATATATAAATTTTAAACTACAATAATTACTTGATGCTCCTAGTATTTTGAAGAAGCAAAATGATCCAATTATAAATGTACTAAGAGAGAGAATATATTAAACTAATAAAAATTATTTTTTCTTTATATTCTAAAAAAAATATCAGTTTTTATCAACATGCGGTGTCTACATAATTCTCATCATGTTGATGTTAATATTAACACATAGTGAGAACTTTATATAAACATTGCATAAATCCACATACATCCAATATTGTTTTAAATATATATATATATATATATACACATACTTTAATATATTTAAAAAGTATTTGTAAATTGTGTATTAAACTAAAAAGGAAAAAACTATTAATCAATGTAAACATAATGTTTTTAAGTATTTCTAAGGAAAAAATGTAACTAACGACCCAATTGTATGTACTAGAGTAACTCCGGCAAATGCCGGATAATACGCCGCGCTGGGATTTACGCCACAGAAATAAAAAAAATAGAAGGAATAGAAGTAATTTTTCCGCAACTACTCTCTATTATATGCCTTTATGTTGTATTAGTATTGCGTTATGATTTCAGTTTCTTACTAATATTAATGAAACATTGTGAGTTGAATCGATTTGTGTGTCATTGTAATAAGTAGCGTCATCATAAATTATAATCTACATAAAATGATTACTGTTGGACGCGTAAAAGATTTAGTGGTTATTTCGTGATATATAAGAGAAATAGTAAAGCATGTTGTATAACAAAACACAAGTACTTATATTCTTTATTTAATTTGTTGTCTTGTATATCCTATTTGAATTACTGCCATATATCTGCCTATTTGGGATATATTTTTAGCGGACGAGATTATGCCCAAAGTCATACAAAGTATACAGATTGAATTCAATGCATTAAATGCAATAAACATATTACATGAAATATATACTTCATATAATAACACTTGTAATATATGTAGCAAGATTGTAATTAATATCTATTACTTCATATACTATATATATTCATTATATATACTATTCATTATGTATACTATATATATTCATCATTCTTATTTCTTAATAAAACTTTGTAAACATATTTTCTAAGTTATTACGTCATTTTTCGTCTTATTTATAAGCATTATTTGTAAATTTTTCATAAGCCGTACATACCCCCCCCCCCTCTCTATGAGTAGCCATACACCCCACCCTTATAGGATACGCCAAAAATGCAAGGCTTCAAAAAGTTTTTTTTTTAATATAAAAAATAAGTATTTCGGATTTCTAATATTTTCATACTAGTAGACAGCACAAAGTTTTTATTGATATAATTCATTTATCTTAAAAATAGTAAATAATACTTAATAAATTAAATTTTCGTTAGATACGACGTATATACTCGAGTTATCCTGAGGATTAATAAAGCATATATGGAAAATTATATACCTGAGAGAACATTTATACCTTATCGGAGCACTTTATTTTTATGCGTATATTTCAGAAAATCGTATATATACTATATTGATTTTCATATATTTTTCTCGCAATTTCTGAAGCCCACTTTATGCTTGTTTTATTTTAGCAGTTTTGTTTTCTATCATACTTTTCTAGCACGAGATGACCGGCGTATTTCTTATCTCGATCATATGCCCCTTCCATTATATATCGATGTATTTTCCCGTGCCAGAGAGTATGGAGAAACGAATATGGAATACGTGGGAAGAAATGAGTTTATTTAAGCGCAAGTAAACGTCCCGTGTGCTGCACAAGCATAGGACGGTATCGACAGACCGATATCAAGGTAAGTATCGACGCGGAATTTCAAAAACGCATGACGGTAAAATCTCCTCAGATTCTCCGGGTATAAGACGAATATTTGTGCTGTTCCGTTTTATTGAAAGACGGCACATGTCTCGCAAGTTTGCAATACCTGCATGAAAACGCGCAGGTCCATTGCCCTGACGAAGTCTGACTGTCTCTGTATAAAACCTCAGCATAGGATCTAACATCGAATAAACAAAAATGACTCCAATTTTTCAATCTTCAAGTTTTAATTAAGTTATATATAATCGGAATCTAATATTAACTTATTAAGCAATATTTGCACCATTTTGTTAATGTGAACAGAATTATTAATCTTTTGTTGTTTGAAAAAGAATAATTTAGAGACACCAAAATTAGCTTTAAGCAATTTTGTCAGTTAAATTAATTGTCAATGATTAAGTCAATAAAAATTTAATCATCCAAAAAATCTTAAGTAAATAAATCATTTTAAATAATTACAATTAATAATTTCATTAGAAATTTTAAAAGTAATAATAAATTTTAAAAGTAATAACATGTTATTTAATAATTGATTTTTATTAATTATTTTCTTAAAATTTATATTTAATTGCTAATTTCTCAAGATTCGCGCAAGATTTCTCTAGATTCTTCAAATTCTCTTTTTTTCTTTCCTTACAAAGTATATGAGCAAAGAAGCTTTCTTTCTTTTTTGCTTTTTGAAAAAACGTGTAGTGGAGTTGAAAGAATTAAATTAGAATGTGTCAAACGTTCATTCGAAATTTGTTCACAATAGATCTTGTGTCAGTTTGTGAGAGTGATGGATGATATTTTTTGCATGTAAAAAGCTTGTACCAAGGTACAGTACGTCGTACATCAATATTTGCACTGAAACGTTGACAAAAGAATAAACTGAGTTATTTGTCAAGAAAAAATAAAAACACAATCGACAATCGTTCAACACGTATTCACACGTTTAAACATTTCATCGTATAAACATTTTACTTTGCTTATTTGGCTCTAACCGATTGAGAAAATAGCCGATAAACTAACGTAAAAGTTTTCTTTACATGTCGTCTATTCACTCACCAGAAGATGTATAGTATTTAGTTTTTATTTAATACTGTAACATCAAATACATATTAATGCTCATGTAACAGTTTCGTTCAAGATTTAAATGACACAAATTATTTTAGATAAAAATCCTTCTATATATTGCGGTTACTGTAATCGCACTAAATAGAAATCGATTCTCAATGCAGAGTAATACAGCGAAAGCATACAGACCGCACTGCGATTAATATTTCAGAACATAAATTCTGCGAAATGTATCAATGATCGGAATGTACAGCAGGATTGACAGCGGCTTTCCGTTTATAATGGAAATATCTATGTTAATGGATTCGGGGCGTACCATATATTATTAATGGTAGCTTTTCGCGATTATCACCAATCATCGATTACAATTACGTTCTATTTGATCTGTTAATAAATGCAAAAGGATTACAACTGAATCTAGTTTCTCCATATCATCTGACCGCGCGTGCACTCTCACGTAGCCATGGTATAGTACATTAACTTCGAAGTAAATTGTGTTTATCCAGGCGTTTGATCTGGACATAAACTTTGCTCCACGTAATATGCGCGACACATATAGTAATTATAACTTTATTAATCAAGGTGGTCAATCATGGGATAATTGTTAGCACAATATTCCCTGGTGCTCGTATACGGCACTGAAACTCGATCATTTTGAACAGATTGGAAGCATATTCTAGCTCTAACTTTGAGAATAGACCCCCCCCCCCATCCACACTCGAGTGAGAAACTGACTTGGAACAGAGTGAACTAGAAGCTCTGATTTGAAATCTTTAGCACGTTCTGCTACTGAGCCCTTGACTTAATACAATTAATATGTACATTTTCCTTTTTTCTCTCCTTTTTAATTAAAAGAAATAGAAAGCAAAATAAATTTAACGCAATTCTATTGTCAAAAACCCTATATAATTTGATGTATCTAATTTATTTGTTTAATTAAATTTGATTAAAGTTAAGTTTAAAATTTAACATGGGTATTCTAAAGTCTCTTCTATCATTGGTACTTGCTTTACGTGTAGGTACATGTATCTTGCAATTTATCATCATTAATTTTTTATTAAAAACCAGTCTTCGGGAAAATTCGATTATAAAGCGACTTATGGGCATTTAATACTCGCCCAATGAATTCGTAATCTATCTAATATGTCGTACCGTATGCAATGATATGTAAATGAGCAATCATCGGTGTTGAGGCAAACGTGTAGGATTTCTGCACGAGATAATGTACCGCTAAATGTGCATCAATGTTGATTACGGTCTGCACAATAAGCAAACAGATTTGCATAATTGATTTCGTTCGCAATAACGATAAACGATTTTTTAATGCGACGATTTTTAACCTGCTTATTTCGCATAATGGATCGTAAGATATGGAATATTTCGCGCTTCATTGCACCGATGAATTTACTGACTTAATGAGGAATCGCTTGAACAAAGTAGTTAAATTATGTGGAATTATATCATAAATTCGATCATTTATTTGCGTCATTTACGAATGGCCATGTGTTACATCCAATTCTTGTGTCGACGTGCTGTAATAATCGATTAAACGCTAATCAGTCCAACATACCGATGGATCGACAGATAAATAAACACGCAAATAGCCTTTCCCTGCTAACGCTACCGCAGAGAGTTTGAGGGATTCTGAACACTAGACTCAAACAAATTGTATTGATGTCAATTCTAATGGTAAATATCATTAACATCAATTCGTAAAATTACAGCTCATCGCAATCCGATTTCTAGTCTTTCATCTATCAACCTATCTGTTCGTAAAATGACGATTTATCTTTGAAATTGTTCAATTGATTTATGTTGTACAAATAGAAAATGCAAATTGAACATATAAACAATGTTACTGCACTTGTTGAAAACTAATTAATTTTTTCACATGCATAATCTTTTATCAATGTTTAATTTTTCACTTTTTCATTATTGTACTTTAAGGCTTTCGTTAAAAATGTAAAAATAAAAATGAAATAAAATCTCTAAGAAGAAAGAAAATGCCATTTTTGATCAAAGAGATCTTGATGATTAATAACAGACATTTATATACAAATTACATTGTATATAAATATAATTCAAAATCAATTCCATAGACTATATGCACACTAATTTGATTTATCGAACTTGAAACATAATCATATATCTAATAATAATATCAAAAGTAAATTAATTGATCATTGTTTAATAATAATGCTATTAGCCTAAAACTTGTAAATAACTGCTATGCAAGAAACAAAACTTCTATGCAGAAATGTTCTTTGTTCAAAGGTGCCAAAGGGTTTGCGAGTTATCGCCGTGTCGTAATCCATTGCTAATGGCAACGTTTCGTGAACCTTGCTATTCACCGATACGTATCGGTGTGCTCCTCGCTTCGAATAAAGTGAACAACAAGATTCATGAAACGTTAGCAATGGATTACGATACAGCGATAACCCGCAAAATCCTTTGGCATTTCTGAAGAAAATATCCGCAGAAGCCTCAAAAATAATATTCTTCGTTGTTCAAAGAATGAGATTTTTGAGAAATTATATAAAATTCGCACAAGATATAATAATTTTTATTATTTAAATTCGATATAGATATCCGGTATTATAAATTGATAGAACAGTTAAAACAATAAAACAACTTTAAAGAACGATAAAACAATTTTAAAGAAATATGTGTGTTTCGAGGAGGAAGAAGAGTATTCAAGGAAGACATTATGCACGTAAATGAATTTTATGATAAATCGTAAGGTTTATTGCAAATGTTTCTCTAAAACATTTAAAAATTGTAAAGAATATCTAATCTTTGAGAATTCCTTGTTTCATCTGCCTTCGATTTAGGCAATTTTTATCGTGACTACTTTGGTGAAATTATTAAACAAAGAAATCAATTAACAGCTTTTCCTTTGAAGTAAATATAAGAATGTTGAGACAGAATGCATTTGCCGTTACTGAGAAAATAATAAACCAATACATATCTAAAATACAAGCGAAATATAATGCACAAATGTGAGCACTATAATACGGATTAGCAAATGTAACAATATTAATTCAATGGCAGCGTACTCATTATTTCGTAACATCTTCCTTTTATCTCGATACAAACACAAAAATATATCAATTTTGAATGTAGCTTTAAAATTATTTAAAATTAAAATACATACATACATATATATATATATATATATATATATATATATATATATAT
>NW_012130097.1:2039504-2082661 GCF_000143395.1 Atta cephalotes
TTATTTATAGTTAATATAATATCATTTTTTGCAATATTAAATTATCAATCCTTGTAATTTTAAATACTTTGTCGCAGTTAACTGTGCGAAACAAATATTCGCTAATAGATAACCGATGAGGTTATTGAGATAAAAAGTTTATATGTAATAATAATAACTAATAATAAGCAATGCTAAAAAATTGAAATAAATTCACAGAAAAAGTATTTAAAAAATCTATAAAAAATTCCATTTAAAATAATTATTTTACGTAGTAAATATAAAAAAGACAAGTAGTATTTACTATTTACATTAATATTTACTTGAAATAAAATTTATTCAAACTATTTTACTTGAAATAATATACAATTCTTTCAGTTAAATAAATTCTTGTATTATTTTATATTCTTATTTTCTATTTATTATTTTCTATTTCTTAATAGTACAAAATAGAAAATAATAAAAGTAAAATTACTTGTTCAATAAACGAAAATAAGTTAATAATTTGCCAACAAATCTCAACTTTAGATTACAATTACAAATAGAGTAAAATTATTTTAGATTGATGGATCAGGTTGCCACAGAAAATAAATTTTAAAATTTTCTGATTTTTCCAGGTTTTCCACATAAAAATTGGAAATTTCCATGACCAATATAAAATATATAAAAATTTTAACATAATAAAAGATGTAAAAAATTTTAACATTTAAAATCAACGATTGTAAAAAAAACTTGTATTATTAAAAATAGCGATTAAATAAAATTACTGAATAAAATATAAATTTTAATTTTTTTTAAATTTTTTTTAAAATTTTTTAAAGTGCACAAGTTTTGAACGTATTTGACTATAAATATCAAATATAATATTTAAAAATTGTAAAAATTATTTGAAATAAGAGCAATTTAAGAGGAATTGTGAGCAAAGTTTAAAATTTCTCTTTATATTTTCCCTGACTTTTCCCGGTTTTCAATGACTAATTTCAATTTTCCTGGACTTGTCCTGGTTTTCCCAATTTTCCAGATCTGTGGCAACTTGTTTAAAGATTATTTAAAGATTAATAGCCCACTTTTTTGCGTCTGTTACCTAAATAAAAAAATTAATGCATTACTCACCGAATTGATGTAGAATAGCGGAGTTAGATCTGCAACTGTTACGTCGCTATGATGATTCTGTAACAAGAAAAATATAAAATCTAAATTAAAACAGAGCAGAAAAAATCAATCAATATTTTAAAAAATTATTTACTAAACGTAAAGTTCTCTTGAAAATAATATATAATATATATAATTTTCAAAATATATAATTTTTATAATTGACATTTTTAATTCATCATTAAGGTAGATTTATAAAATAATTATACATTTTTTAAAATAAATCTTAAAAATTCGTATATATAAAATTTTAAAATAATTTTAAAATAATCCTTTTCTAATTTTCATTTTTAAATCATTAAAGTACAATAAAATAAAACGATTCAAGAATAAATAGAAGAAAGATTGATTTTACATAAGCAAAAATATTTACCGCAAGGTTGCTCCGCCGATGTCCGATGCCTCTCCCAGACCTCCTCCTCCTCTCAGAATCGGGTTGACATCCTCTCGCACAGGACACTCGCGAATAATATACTATAAACGCGCGCGGACTAATCATTTATAAAAGTCTTTCGCGCGATACTGCGGTACTCCTCGTTTACAAAACTTATGATAGGACTTCTATTTCAATCGATGGAATCAACACCACACGTCGACGAGTACTTGCGAAACACACGATGAATGCCGATCAAGGGTTAAGCCCCATACGAAAGAAGACGAAAACGATCGTATCGAATCCGTCACCTCTGTTTTACGCAAAATCACGTTTAAAATTGACTCAGTCATACGCCCTAACTGCTAGTTCTAGTGGGACACAAGTGGTGCTATACCTCGAGCGATTCCAAGAGACTGGTAGACGTGACAAGTACCTCTAATAAGAGTAAAGTTGGTACCATTGCCGAATGTCTAACAATCTAGACAATCCAGGAAATGGGATCCAACCCCTCGTCACGAAGCTAGTTTTTAAAAAAAACTACTAGAGTTAGGCTCTGACCAAGTCAGATTAAACGTAATTTAGGCTGGTAGATAATGACAGAGAAATAAGCGCCCTGACCAGAATTATACAACTCTTTTTTGGGCAACTCACTAGAGCGGAATTCTATAACTCGTTATGCAATCATTATGTGCTCATAACGATTGCATAACTCAAGTTATCGAATACAGGCCCAGAGAAGAATCCGAGTCGATCGATTGTTTCTTACCGCTAAGGGCCGAACTGTTAGTCGACAGACAGAGCGCGTCCTCAATTAACCGACAGCAATAGTAGTTGCTAAACCGCGCGAACACAGCACCACGAAGTGCGTGACATTACGCGGCCGGCATCACCTCGTGCCCGGAGCACTTGGCGTGAGAGCATTGCAGTGACCGTGACCACATCAGCAACGTCTCAATGAGAGTTCCGCTTTCCTGTCAAAACATCGCAGATATGATTTCATTGTCGAAATAGAATTCCATCAAATAGTTTTGTTAAAAGTCCATTAGTCCGATAACTTAAACTCGGCACTCCCGAAGCAAACGCGCGACGCGACGAACCGACTGCGATTCGTTCACTTTCAATTATCTCGGCGGACGAGGATACGTCAGCTTCCCCATCGTTGGATTTTTACACGAAGAAAATGATTTTGCTCAATATAAAAAAATTTATTTAGATATATTATTCAGATAAATCCGAAAATTTTTAGATACTTGAGAAAAATCATTCTTTTCGTGTATATTCTCCGGATACTGAGTCTTCTCATCACGTCAAGGTGTACTCGTGAGAAGTTATCATCTGAAAAACATAATATGCAACTAATTATTATATATTACTACGTAATTATCGATTAAAAAATAAATATCAAGCACACGTTAATTTGTCATCATTGCGAAATACATTTAGAGCAGATAAAAGGATTGAATCTCGTATTATGGTGTTTATAAGATATGATCAGAATCAATGGGATGAGCTAGAGATTAATAGAAAAGAGAAATATTTCTTTTACCGAGAAATTGTTCTAAAGTTACGCTTAATTTTTTATACGGATCGTATAAAACAAAAAATTTGTTAAATTAATAATTACATAAACTATGTATATTCATTGTAAAAGGAATTGTGTTTTTTGCATGAGAGTATTCATATTAATGTTATTTTTTTACGACTCGTATGATATCGTTCATACAGACAGATAGTCGTGCCGCTCTTCTTTACATTTCTTTTTGAAACGTAATCGCAAAAAATGCTAGATGCTAATACGATTACTAGCTCACATAATTAATTATTCATAAAAGAATCGAGACAATTATGTGTCATGAAATAGATATATCGAAAGTTTCATTCATTTAGAATCAAAACACAATGGAAAATATGATTTCTTACTTTATGATAATTACAGACGGCATTTATTTTTGTTTAACGTAAAATTTTTCTCTCTCTTGAGTATAAGAGTATGTTAACTCTCGATTATGTTCTGAATGAATGAATCATACTGAAATATCTGTTTCGTGATACATGATTGTCATCTCGATTTTTTTATAAACAATTAATCGTATACTGTGAATATTCATAAAATACAACGTTACGTATTGGGAGTACAAATTAGTTCGATCCGTTTCCCTAAAGATAGCTCAGCTGTTGTGAATGGTTCATAGGTGACAGTTGATTTTGGCGGTTTCAGAGAGATTAAACATTAATAATATTCAGTTTATATCGCTTTGAGTTTCAAAAACCTTGATTTTTACTGTGTTTGAAATGTCGAATTTTGTGTTAACAAGCAGCATTTGCGGGAGGTTTTCTGCTTTAATTGGAAGAAAAGTGCGGCTGAAGCCCATCGAATGCTTGTCGAAGTTTATGATGACACTGCTCCAACTGATAAATCATGTAGGAAATGGTTTCGACGTTTCAAGCATGGAGATTTCAGCGTTGAAGACAAGCCTCGCTCTGGACAGCCAACAAAATTCGAAGACAAAGAATTAGAGGCATTACTTACTCGAAGAAGATCAGAGTCAAATGCAAGAAGAGCAGAATCATTGGGGGTAACTCAACAAGCCGTTTATGTACGATTGAGAGCCATGAGAATGATTCAAAAACAAGGAAATTGAGTATCTTATGAACTGAAACCGAGAGAAACGTTGAAAGGCGATTTTTCACTTGCGAACAGCTGATTCAAAGACAACAGAGAAAAGGTTTTTTGCATCGGATTGTGATTGGAGATGAGAAGTGGATATTCTATGACAACTCCAAGAAGAAAAAATATTAAGCCCGGTCAATCGTTGCCATCGACCTCAACATCAACACCACGGCCGAACATTCATGGTTCGAAGATCATGCTCTGTATCTGGTGGGACCAAAAGGATCTTGTTTACTATGAGCTGCTGAAACCTTGCGATTCCATTACGGGCGGTATCGGCTACAATTGATTCGTTTGAGCCGTGCATTACGAGAAAAACGGCCGGAATACGAGCAGACATGATAAAGTTATTCTTCTTCATGACAACGCTCAGCTTTATGTCGCTAAAGTCGTAAAAACATATTTGGAAACGCTCAAATGGGATATTTTATCGCACCCGCCGTATTCTCCGGACATTACTCCTTCTGATTACTGGTTGTTCCGAAGGATGCAGCAAGTCACCGATTCATTTCTTTCGCAGAAATCGAAAATTGGTTCTAAAATTGGATCGCCTCCAAAGATGAATTATTTTTTCGAGATGGAATTCGAAAATTGCCTGAGAGATAGGAAAAAGTAATAGGCAACGATGGACAATACTTTAATTGATCTGTTCATTCATTTTGTTTTGAAATAAATGCATCAAAAACGGATCGAATTAATTTGTACTCCCAATATTATATCTAGTATTTATCGCGATTACATTTAAAAAAAAAGAGCAGCACACGACTCTACTACCTGTCTATACGAGCCTTGGAATTAGAATGACTGTGTGGTAACTTCGCATTAATATGACGACCGCGCTGCGCGCCCGCTCTTACGCGTCAAAACAGTTCCAAGGGCGCACGCCGATCATCTAACTGTCAAAATATTAACATATATTGCAAAATCAGTAAAATAATCTCGTTACATTTTTTATATTCTTTGATAAATATTACACGATGTTTTATTCAGGGTTGCTACAGAAAATATATTTTAAAATTCCTTGATTTTTTCAGGTTTTCAGATAAAAATGGAAAATTTTCCAATAAAATATGTAAATTTTAACACATTTAAAGTCAAGAATTGTAGAAAAAACTAGCCTATAGTATTAAAAACAACGTAAAAAGGGTTACTAGCATATTAAAATTTTGGATGCAAATTCAACAAAAAATAAATTAGTATTAGAAAACAAAATGTAACTAAAAGGTGATCAAATAAAAATAAAAATATGAATAAATAAAATATAAATTTTAATTATTTTATTAAAAGTGTTTCAAATGTGCGAGTTTTTAACGTATTTCACTATAAACGTCAGATATAATATTAAAAAATTATAATAAATCTAGGAGCAGTTTAAGGAAATTGTGAGCAAATTTTAAAATTCCAGACTTTTTTTACATTTTTCTCTGACTTTTCCCGGTTTTCCAATTTAATTTTCCTGATTTTTCAGGTTTGTGGCAACCCTGTGAATATATTTCTTTTGCTATTAAAGCTGTTTATATTGTGTAGGTTGTATTTTACTATTGCGAGGCTATTGATTATGGATAGCTGACAATGTAAAATCTCCTTATGTATATAAAAGAGGATGAACATATCTCATTTTCTAGGAGGAGAAACATTATTCTATGAGCTAAATAAAAGAGCAAATGCAAAGCGTCGCGAAAATCGGGACAGACGGAAAATTGAAAACTATAAATTTCTTTGCTCTTCTCGTTTATGCGCGCCGGATTCAGCTCTTCTATGCTACTTGCAAAAGATCCTAGTCATTATAAGATGGTTTATGAACCTGCATCATTTGAAATCCAAAATATTCCGAACTTAATATCACTTAAGTGATACTTAATCGCAAATCGCGATATCACAATCGATATCCACATAATAACACTCAATATTAATTCTAATATTTCATAAAGTGAATGCTGATTCTTTCTTTCTTATTAAAGAGAAAATATTTTTTATTAACACACAATCCAAGCACCAACTCATTTTGTGATAATAATAATAATAATAATAATACAAGATTTAATCGAAAACCAAAATCGAATGAAAGTTGTGCATCAAATAGATAATGACATAAAGCTATATCTGTGACCAAAAGCGGAATTAATCGTATATAGTCTTCATTAGCCGCAATCATTAAATACAAATTAATCGATACAAAATCGGTCTATTTAGAATATATTATAGAGTATAATCGAGGGAAATAGTCAAATAAATAGACAGAAAGACATACGAAGAACAGATTATAATTCATAATCATGAAAGTTACCAAGATATTAAATATACATGGAAATAAATTGTAAGAATCAATCATTAAAAAATAAAAAACACAAGTTAATGACAAAATGTATGAAAATCATTCCAATCATCTATTTTGGATAGATATAAAGTTTTTAAAGTTAAAATAAAATATTTTCCTGTACAAGTTATACGATAAAAAGTACTTGCATAATTTTTACGTTTTAATAACATAATAAATTAGAGAGAATGATTCCTCTCTTCCAATAATTATTGGAATGAAAAAGTTATGCACTTTATCATATCTTATAATAAAATATTTTATTTCAATTTAAAAAAATTTATGTCTATCCAAAATATATGACAGATATATTCTATCTTCGTTATTTTAGTTTATTAACTGTAATTAATGTAATTCTGACGAAGACTGATTATAATGTTAATTTGATGTGTTCGAAACAAGCATATCGATGTTATACTTCATCCATTATGAAAATTATACGGCTAAAAAATTATATAGGTCAAGCGATCGCGAATCAAGGGGATATGACTATAGATTATTGATTTTTACCGTAACTAAAGCTTCCACGACACTTTTACCATAAATGTAAACTATGGAAAATAAGGGGATTTTTGATTAATAATGTATAAATTTAATAAGCGTAATGTAATAATACATACTTTTCATAGCTGTAAGTATAATCCCAATAATTAGAATAAAATTAATTAGTTAATTTATAAGTTATAATAAAGTAGGTATACCAAAAATTTCCAGTTAATATCTGTATAAAATATTTCATATGCTCCAGATTCCAATTCCATATAGTTGTATCGCTTTGAATTTTTTTTTTATTTAACTCTTTGACTCTTTTTCTTTCTTTCTTTTAGTTACTATTTAAATCATTTTAATTTTTAAAGTTTTAAAATTAAAAACACAACATTAATATTTAAGATACTTAATCTTAAAATTTAATGTTAGTCGTACAATAAAATCTTAACATAATATTAACGTAATATTACAATAAAATCTTACGTAATATTAATATTTAATCTAATTTGAGACTTTTTCGAATATTCAGGACAGACATTTGTGCGATATTGTTTGAAATTTGCTAAGTTGATTCTCAAGGGAAGAAAAGTCAGTTGGGAAACACACCCGAACTCATCGGGGCCGACACTCGTCCCATAACGCGCGATTCCCTCCGCGCTAGTAGTAATAGATAGCACAGGACAAACTAGACGCACCGCTAATCAAAGTCCTGTGTCGTCATATCAGCCAGTAGGACCTGTGCCAACGAATTTGGAGAGACTCGAAAACCTCGAGATAAGAAAGAATTGAGAGATGCCACAGAAAAATAAAGAGAGAGAGAGAGAGAGAGAGAGAGAGAGAGAGAGAGAGAAAGGGAAGGGGGAAAGGGGGGAAGGAAGGAGGAAGAGAAACAGAGGATGAGAACGGCCAGCGCGACACAAAGGAGGAGTAGAAGGTGGCTGGTAGAGGAGGGTTGAGAATTAGGGGTTGGCAGTGTGCGCGTGAGAGGGTTTTGCCAGCGAGGGAGAGGGTGGAGAGTTCCCCTCTCGCATATTCTCTCTCTCTTTCCCTCCATCGCTCTCTCGCTCTCTCTCTCTTTCTCACTTTCTCACACCCTCTCTCGCTCACTTCCAACCCCTCTCGAGCGCGCGCGAGCATTCGGGATTCGAGGCGGTGTGGAAACTCGAGCAGACAGCCAGTCGCTTGCCGTACGCTCCACGACGTGGCTCGAGAGTGCCGTCTGGCCGATCGAGATAAACGACGACGACAACGACGATGATGGCAGTGATGTCAATTCTCGTCAATCGATCCTGGTCCACGTCGTCATTTGCCATCGTCCTGAAACGTCGATAGATACTGGAGCGATCTAACGTGTTCCATTCGTCGATCATAGATCATCGCTCGCTGGAATCCACAGGTATCTCCGCAGTAGTGGAGGATCGATAGTATTCGTGCAATGATCGGTCGAATCGGACAGCTGTAGCCGTGAATCGATTGGAATCTATCGAAAAAGTTTCCGTTTCCGAGATACTCTGATAGTTCATGAAGATCTTGTCATGTGATGTGCTGGTCACGAGATCATAAGAAGAGTGAAACGAGGAAAGAGTTTAGGGCAAAAAATCGACGGGCTTCGAGTAACACACGAGAGAGAATATCTGTGAGTGATGATTGAGGATAATTGCTCATTTCCCCTGATCAGTGACAACACCAATGGACGAGCGCGCGAAGTGTGCACGCGTTTCATCAGTGCAACTTCACTTTAGCTATTTCGGAGCCGAATTTCTGGCCAAGAATTTCAACGCCGATTGACGGGGCAGGGACGTGGCAAAATTAGCCGGAAGTGCCGGCGTATCAGATTAACGTGGTTAGCATCGTTGCGAATAGTGACCTGCTAATGGCTGCCAATCCAACTGGAGGTTCAAACAGTGATAGTGAATCAATTGCAAAAAGCGAAAGTTGAAGAGGAAAAATCGCAGTGAAAAGAGAAATGGAGTAACGCAGACAGCTGATAAGAGAAGTTCTGCAAAGAGTGGAAGTTTGTAGAGAAAGATTGTAGAGAGATCGCAGCCGAGCAGGGCCATTTCCACGAAGAATTTAATAAGCCTCCATACAACCGTCTCGTGGATCGGATACGACGTCGTTGGGGTTTCCAATCCGCTGTCGCAAAATATTTCAGGCGATCCGTGGGCACTGAATGGCACGGCTTAAGACGGCTTCTCGTGTATATCGCCGTGAACGTGCGGCGCGGATAATCGAAACGCTAGTAGACTAAAGAGCCTGAAGGCTTTTTCCTCGTGATCGCATCCCTCTTTTTTTCTTTTTCCCCTCTATTTTCTCGCTTCTCTCTCTCTCTCTCTCTCCCTTCCATCTCCTCCTTTCCTCCCCTCTTTTCCCCTATCTTCTTTTCTCTCTCTTCGACTCGATTTAAACATGGCAAATACGCGATATCAGGGGCGTTTCGCCATGTACGCGTGACATCATGTCGATGTCTGTGCGTGACACATCGTCCGCTCGTGGCCACGTCGAAAGTGACGGTGCATCTCTCGGCTCGTCGAGGAGTGTCAACGGAACGAGACTCTGACCCACCGGTCCACGACAACGCGGATGCATGATCATCGCGTCCCTGCAACGTCGCGACTCCATGAATCGATCACGCGGAAGATTCGCCGCGATCTGGGAAAGTTCCATCGCGGATAATCGTCGATCGTCGAGCGACGTTGCCGCCAGGATGGACGGTAAGTCACGGGTCATTAGCAGCGCGGACACGCTGTCGCGTGCTGGCACGCCAATTTCATTGGCCCAAGGTCCTCCACGTCGGTGGCCGTGCTAGTGTCAAGGGTGTAGTCACGTGTGCAATTTGAATTGCTAAGCAGACCTCGATCACTGATAATTAAAATACGATGTGAGAGAGACAGAGATTTATTATCGGTCAGGAAAACGCTTGAGATAAGCGTGAAGTTGGTGCATTGTTTGTCGTGTCTCATAAGTCGTAACTCAAAAATATATCGGAAATAATTATTCCTTAATAACGTTATTAAAGGCGTTAGATATATAAAAAATAAATAAAAAATTAAATTTATTTATTTAATAAATAAAAAACATAAAATAGATAGAACAGATTTCGTTCATTGTTTTTAAAAAATTCTAAAATCTATAATCAACTTCTAAACAAATCAATTGCATTTTTATGTAAAAGAAATAATAAGTATAGTATTGTATCTTACATTATAATATATAATGTAAATAGCATTTTTCTTAATATATTCTTATAAACTTTATTTCTAAAGAGTTTTTTGTGTTTTGTTATCGGTGCATACTGCACGATAAAAATTCCTCCTTAAACTAAAATCTAAATATAAGATCGAAGACATGGACAATAATAATGTTGAGTGTATACAGTCACGTTCGGTTTATTTTGCGACGCAAAATTTTTTTTTTAATGCGTTCATAACAGTGAGCGGGTAATTTCATAATGGTGAAGGTGGAATGAGATAAAGAGATGCCCCAGGCCAGTTTCGTGTCACTAGAATTAAGGACTACAAATAAAAAAACCGCGCAGAACAAAAGGTGTAACATACGCAAAGATGGAAAAGGGATTCTTTTACGGCCTTCGTCTAGCATTGACTGTACAACAGCTTCGTCTCGTTCTCTCTCTTCGTTTTCACTTACCGTTCTCCGCTCCATCCCTTGATGTATTAAAGGGGCACGTGAAATATTCCGGAAGCATTTTCATTACCGTCCTCTCTGGGAATACACGCGGGTTGATAAGTCTTTCTGCACGAGGGCAAAGTGGATTGCCCAAGAGGGAAGTTGAATATATTCGATTGCTAGTGAATCCTTTTTTTCATTCTTTTTGACTTTAAGAGAAATATTACAATATTTTTATTAAACCCACACATAATATACCTATTCTTTTCAATGTTATAATTAAAAGATGTCATTTTTCGTGGCGTAAGCACCGTAGAATGTTCGTGAATATAAAATTAATCTCGACAATTGTTAATGGTTGGTTTTCCAAGCTATTCTGTTTAAATTGGCTTTTATCCGAAGTAAGGAAATAACGAAGCGTGACGAGTACAAATTATATAAATAATTTAGATTGGATTTTGTATGGTAATTATATGATATTTATGACGTGGGAGGAGGGACGTAATTATTGTCAATTATAATATAAAATCACACTTATTCTCATTTTCCCTCTTTCATAATTCATATCTCCCTTAATTACACACGTATAATCTTTCAGAAGTAAAGAAACCATCTTTAAACCATTTAACATGAAATTAGCTGACTGCAGTAGTAATGCATAATGTATCCTATTTGTTTACGTACAGTAATATAAATACTCACATGATCTGTAATTACACGAGTTTAAATATGTAACTTATTAACATGATAAATGTTTAAGACACAATTACACGCAATCAAAAATAATTCTCACCATTTACCGTCATAAATAATCTTATTAAAAACAACTTTAATATATTTATGATTTATATATTTATATAGCTTATTTATATATTTATATATTTATCTGAACTCCATGATGCAAATTAAATGTTCTTATGCAATATTATACAAAAAAATTAGTCTTGTCACAGACGTACAATTGTCTTGAAATCTTGAAATTGCATCGATGATTCGATTTTTCTCGGCAAGGTTATCGTGCCTTATCACGAGGCACGGGCATTTTAAAGCGTCGCTGATATTCCAAAATTACTTGGTAGCATAAGCTGTGGGAGTAGCAATCGCTGAATTTTGTGCAAATGGGCTCTCAGCAGGCCACTCTGCTTTTTCAGGCGCAATTGAATCCGCCGGCACTCACGGCAGTCCTCCAATCCAGTAGTTGACAAGGTAATTCCAGTAATTCCCTGAATGCATGATATTTTACAAATTCCTTGCGATCCAGGTATCTACTATCCGTGTATTTAACATATTGAGTCATTTCCATAAAAAGCTATTGCTACGATCCCCGATTGGTAGATTCTACTGTAAGCGATATTAGAGGAAAGAGGTGACTATCGCTTTTATACTAATCTTTTCATTGGTAGAGCAAAGAACTGCTGTTTATATTATAACAAAAACATAATGTATAATTTTAGAAATTTCTAAATTAGCATTAAATGAATGTAAATAAATATTAATCAATGAACGATTGTGTAATTAAAAATAATAATAATAATTCTAACTCCATTTCTCTTTTGAAAATTTTGTAAAGAATATTATAGAATTAGACTTTTTAAATATATGTCAGACAATTTGCTGCATATTTGCTATTATTAAACTCACTGTTGTTTAAACTCACTATGAAAATATATTATCGAATAATATCCACGAAAAGTTGTGCTGTTTTTGAAATATTCGTGCGTTCCTTCGCGGCGACGTTAGTGCACGTTAAATGTCACCAGGAAATTTAACGACGGGTTCGTTTCGTCCTGACAAAATTGTACTAAAATTCGATGTCACGAGAGAGTGCCTATAACCGGTAATATTTAACATTCATAATCTGTTCTCTCTTTTTAGAGAAACGATAATCGCATAAAACAATTATAATCATTATATTCGATAATTATAGTTCTTTTTTGTTCATGCTTTTACAATGCAAGAAAATTATCTCTTATGGAGCAGAATATTAAAAAAACGAAATGTCGGATGTATATGTAATGCTGTCACATCTTTGGATAATCGATCGAGTGCGGTCATGTGATAAAAGAAGCAAGAATCTTTTTCCGTTAATTTAATATGACACGTTTCTGTGCCATTACCTGTTGCGTTCACCATTATTATAGATATGCCACCATGACTTCGACGAAGAAAAATGATAATTGTATCAATTGCGCTTCTGGTTACAAATTTTTGAAAGGGAAGATAAATGGAGCAGATATAGATTAATTCTTAAGTTTTAGTTTAGTACAATGATATTAATTAAAATTAATAAATTAATATAATTTATTTTCTTATATACATACTTATATAGTGTCCTTTTTATATATCTACTACTGCAACATTTTCTCTTAAGCACGTATTTTTGAATAATTTAAAGACAAAAGTTCTATTGGGTTGTCCGAAAAGTTCGTGCCGATGTTGAAGGAAAATTGAAACGCAGAAAATTAAAATTTTAGTATACATTTATTAAATTATATTAGAGGTTAGTCGGCACGAACTTTCCGGACAACCCAATAATATAAAAATATCGAAACTATAACAGTTTTTAAATTAGCGATTAAAGCTTACTAATCGCTAATAATAAATCTAAAAAATAATAAATAAAATACCAATTTGAGCCAACTTTTTGGTTATTAGTGTGTATTTTATACTATTTATTCAAAGTAAATATTAAATCGCTAATAAACCTTAATTCTAAAATTTTCATCTTTAAATTACTTCAAAAATATGTCCTTAAAAGAAAATACGATAGTAATAAGAGATCCGTATATATTACATTATAATATACAAAATATCTCAAAATGACCATCAAATATTCTGCAGGTAGAGCGAACTAAATTGAATCGGAAAGTTCTTTACCATTTTGTAATTTTCGTAATAGTTATAAAATATTAGTTACTAAAAATTATCGAATATGGTATTTAATAATTTTTTATTCAAGTACTATCAATTTTACAGAAAAATTTACTTACAGTATAAATATTTATTCAGTAAAAAAATGATTGTTAAATCAAATTAACATTTTCTGTAGCAAATAAATATATCTTTATATTTAATAAATATTTAATTAGCAGTATTCAACTAAATATTTATTAAAATTGACTATTTTTTTCAATGTATGAGAAGAAAATAAACAATTTTTGTCTCTTGTTGTTATTCTGTGAAGTTGAATAGTACTTGAGTAAAAAATTATTGTAAAACCAATATTCAGCAATATTTAATAATTAATTATTATCTTGTTAACTATTGCGAAAATTGCAAAATGATAGAGGACTTTTCGACTCAATCAAATAGTCCTCTCTATCAGTACACGAAATATTTGGTGGTCATTCTAAGCGATCATTTTATCCCGGATATACTCTCAGAAATCAGTTATTAATTTATTATTTTGTTAATAGATATTTATAGTAATGTTAACAGATATTTAGTAATGTTAACAGATATTAAGTAATGTTTATAAATAATTATAATGAATATTTTATTTTTTTAATTATTCAAAGAGGTAAACTTGTTAAATTAGATAATTAGAGTATTAGCTACAAATTGATATAGCGAAACAAGCTGATTTCTCGATAAAAGACACATATTTACAATAAACAATACCGTATTTATAAAACTACTATTCTTAAAACATAAAATGTTTCAATGAAACTTGACAGAAATTTTGTCGTTATTCTCTAATGTTTCCTAAGAAAATCATTTTTACATGGTCAATCTTGTATGGAGTTGCATAGATACACTTTTACTTCACGATTAATATACATGGCACACAGTAAAATTATTAATGTATATTGAATTTTATTTTTAGTTCATTTTATTTAATTATGCATATGTAACACACGTCAATATGTGCCACACATGAATACTTGCCTCGCGATAGTTAGTAATTATTATATTACATACCACATTTCATGAACTAAACTGTTAATTATATTCAGCCGAGGAGAAATCTTTTAGCGCGTATAAAGTTAATACAATGGTCTCTTTTATAACCGCATATTAATATCGAAATTTCGATCATGTCGATTTATTCACAAACGCATGTACGCATCGGTATGCATTTCGATTCAATTTCAAATTTTATCATATTAATTTTCGTATCAAACTGTCACGCGTCTAATTTAATCGCGCAAATTTTATTTCTCTATTCAATGCTGTGTCGAGTTTATAATTACATTCGCATCTCATACATTCAGAAATAAAATATTTTCATTTTCATATATTGCAAATATGAACATTTAAGATTATTATTAAATTGCTAGAAATATTTGTTATTTTTTAAATTAAAACTAAATGTTAGAGCAAAAAAGAGAAAACGAGAGATATGCTTTTGATACATATTGCAGTACTCGGAATAATTCCTTGGGATCATTTCTCACCGAAATGGTGCACCAAATGTCTAACGGAACAGCGGGCAGAAAGGACTCCGCATTAGCGAAGTTTCGTGCTAATTGTACGTAATTAATTATATCATTATTTCGCCGATTAATCTAAGTCGAGCTCACCGCGGTGGTAGAGAATGATATTTTTCCTCTCGCGATGTTCGGTATTCTTCGTCACAATTGCTGCACAAAAGCGATCAATCTAGGAAGATATGATTTCATTTCTTTCCTCGTTTTATTTTTAAAAGGACAGAAAACGACGTTACGTTACACAAAGGACGAGAAAGATGTTGCTTTCTCGGCGAGATGAAAATTGCTGGGAATATATTGCGCGAATATTTTCTGGTTTTGCCGTGGCAGAAATCGTTGCAACAACGATTTAATATTTGAAAACAATTTCAGAACTTTTTGTATGTACATATTCGTGCACCGAATGTTTCAGAGAGAATTGGCGGCGCGTTTTGAAAAATTTGAAATTGATGACGGCGTATTCCGTACCGGAAATTCATGAAAGCAACATATGGAATGCCTATTTATTTTATGCTTGCGAAATCGAATTACAAATAATGCAATTATTATAAGCGAGCCTTTCATACATGTAAAAGAATAGGTTAGTTAATTGAGAAAATGTGAAATTTTAGAAACAAATTATGACAATTTCAGTTCTGAACACGTTTTTAAATATTGCTGTTTAATCAAATTGCGAATTGCAATCCTAACATTTTTAATATCAAATCAAATTGCAAATTATCATCATACACATCGTACACAAATCAATTAGCTCTAAATTCACAATTAACGCGATATTTTTATTTCTGAAGCTCGCGCTACACTTACTGCGTGCAGATAGAAGTGTTCATTTATTTATAGCAGTCGCGTTTTATCGCCATATATTGCACGCAACTCTATTAAACTTCAGTATAATGTTATATGAGCTAGCAAATGTTACATTTATGAGAAAGAATAAATTGGAATACATTTAAAACACATGCGACACATGATGCGAATTTGACAAATTTGATTTTTCATAAAAATAAGAACTACATTACAGATATATTATCGAGTTATTAACCCTCCATCGACATTGTGTTGAACTTTAAAGGTACATTCGAATTTTTTATTACTGTGTAGACGAATTTAAATCTGTATACAAATAAATAAAATACAATTCAAATTCAACTGATGACAGTGAGAACTCGTTAAACTTTCATAAATGTGTAAGAATTTTTTTCAGATTTTTATACAGTATAGAAATAATATAAAAATCTATAAAGTCGAAAACCCAGACTGCGGACAAAGAGTGAAAATTTTACACTGTCGACAGAAAATTAATCATGGCAATTTTTGCCATCAATCATTTGTCTTACTTGCTTTACTTCTAGTAAATATAAGAACTATATTACAGAATTATTAACCATAATAATTCCTGTGACACTTTATAACTTCTGTCTTACTTGCTAGTTATGAGCACAAAGTCATCGTTTTCGATCTAAAAACCCTTATCATTCTTGCAGGAGGTATATATCTTAAGACTTAAGATATTACATTGTTGCATAATACTATTTTCTTTTTATTTTTATGACTTAAGTTGTAGAATATGAATAACGTATATGTATCGATTATCGATATTCATAAGCACGCGTTCATGTTTGTCCGCTTATAGAACACGCAACGTTTGTCATTAACGCGAATAGCAACGTTCTTGCGCGTAGTCTCAGAGAGGTACGGAGCAGGCAAAGTTACACCGAAGGCTTGTTTGCGTGCCCGCGAAAGTTAGCTCGTCGACAACGGAATCCTTTGAGACTAATCTACGCGAGAGTGGACGAACTCGCATTACTCACGCCTGCGAGATTTCCTGCGTGTACGTGCAACCTTTTTATATTCCATGATCCTCGTGATACTGACTGACTTGAAAACTGAATCATTTTTTCCTAGAACGCGCGCACGCATTATCCGTTTGTAATTTTTAAAAGCTTTTCTATTCACATCTCGTTACTATTCAATTTTTCTCGGTTGAATGGATCTGATGTCAAAGCGATAAATTACGCTGTGTTATTTTTGACAAAAGACATTTTTGCAATGAATATTTTGGGGTAGTAAATAACATCAAAATATATATCACAAATATATGTCATAAAAGATTCTCGAGAAGAACTCGAGAGAGTAGAATATCAAGAAAATCATTCATACGCGTACACAATTTTGTAATATTTTTCTGAGTATTATTTTCGAAATTATTTTTAAATGAATTAAAGACAATTGTATTAAAACATGATAATATAATTCTAAAAAGATGCAATTTTTAAAATATTTATAACTGTTGGCTGGCCGAATGGATAAAAACATGATGGTTCACTTTCAAATGATTTATGATCAACTTTGGTTGAGGAGAAAATATCGAAAATCTATTGTCATTAACCAAAGTCAATTGACCTCAGTAAAATTGTTGATGGTAAAATCCATAAGATTATAAGAACTATCTAAATTTTTTGATTATTATAAATGTAAAATAATTTTGATAAAATATATGACATTAAAATGGTGAAATTATATAATTAACTTTAATATTTGTTACTGACTGTATCAATTTATTTTCATCTATTTTCAAATTTATTAATGTTCTTCTAAAATGCTCATTTATATAAAAAATTAATAAATTGCTTTTCAATTTAATATGCAATATTATAGTTCTGTTTATGATTGCATTTTACAAAACCAAAAAAGATTTCGGTATGCAAAATTGAATTTGTACATAAATTCACTCTGAAATATTAAAGCACTAAGATTCACTTTGACCAAAAATAGGCTTGTTTTTTTCTCTTAATTTTAATTCATTGATATAACTAATTAAATATAATTAAGTTTAACACAATAGATCGTGAAATTATTTCCGCACAATTTGATGAGTCGAAAGATTATTTACGCCTAACGAAGCAATTGAAAATTACGGAATAAATTCTAATGAATCCATTTTTCTTTTAATAAAGCACATCTTTAAAATCTTTAAATTCGCATCACTTTTTTTCTTATAAACGTAAATGTTTTCTGCTCTGAAATATTGCGAGATATTTGAATGCGTAATGTCCATCTGTCCTTACGCGCATACTATGTTAGGTTTGGAGGAAATGAAATGTCAAATTTCGGTATTTTCTCTTTTCTGTGCATAAGCGCAGAATAATGCATGAAGTTTTACTTTAGGAGGAGACGCGAGCGGCAACAACGGCGCCAAATGCCGAGAACAAAATTTCAACACTGTGTTCTTCACTAGGGATTAATATCGTTTTGCATATTTACATATTCAAGTAACGCCACGTTTCTATCAAGAGGCAGAAGAAAAGAGAATATTCTTACTTCACTTATTACTCAGACCAGCATTAATCGTAATCGAGCATGTATATCAGTTCACAATCCTTACAATCTGTAAACAGAAGTCGGGTATTTCTATAGAATAATATCGGAAAAATAATGGTATCTACAAATTCAACAAGTCTTTAAATCATTTTCCATAATCTTCAAAATATCAAAGATTCCATGAGAATAGCAGTATTCTTATGAATAATTTGCCTGCGCTCTAACTCGGTATCATATATTCCATGTATAAAATACTATGAAAGCATAAAGAATGAAAAGAGTAATATGATATATAAAACACTTTGTCGTTAAAAATATTGCAAGTACTGTTAAATATATTTCATCGTTAATCTCTTTAAATTTCTTTGCAGCTTTAGAATTCCAGATATATCTCAGAAAATACTGAAGATCCTTTCAATTCTTTTCAATTTACAGATTGTTGATTTACAAATTGTTGATAATTAAAACCCTGATTTATAAGTCAAAATCAAATCAATATCGATTGATTTTTCGAAACCTATATTTTTTATTAATCTTCGAAAAAGATCGACATTTTATCAATGGTGCATCGAGAAGATCGATGTTTTGCTAACGCTGCATCGATAAAATATCGATCTTCTTTCGAAGATCAATAGAAAATTTAGTAGATATCAAATAAAACAGTCCTAAAAATCGACTTTAAATCGATTTGTGAATCCGGGAATTGTTGAAAGTTTTCAACAAATATTCATTATTTTTAAATATTAATATTTGACTTGAAATTAAAATCATTAAATTGCATAAATAAATTAATTGTACATCAATTATTATGAAAGTAAGAAAATATAGAAAACAGTAGATTTGCAAAAGCAGCTTGTGTAATAGAATAATAGTAATTCACATAGTAATTCGAGCAACAATGCGACACTGCTATTATATAAAACACTTACACCGCAGCATTCCGTTTACTTTCCTCAAATTCACACGACAGAACGAAGTCGGGAATGGCATTCGCGAACATTTCCAGAATGTCGATATCGAAGAGACAGTCTAAAATGTCGGCCTCGGGCGGAACGACGTTTAAGATTTGACTTTCGCAGTGGGTATACATTCCTTCTGATAAAATTCACTCACTCTTCTTCAGTTCCTACACTTCCGTCGAATACTCGTTGCTGGAGAATGGGACGAAGACCGCGGTATATGAAGTAAAAAGAAGATTTGAACGATGAAGGAGAGCATGCTGATGATGAAAGAAAAAAGAGATAAAAGAGAATACAGGATGAATTACAGGATGCGTGCTGTTTCCTTTTCTAGGTCGTCTCTACTCCGGATTTTTTCCCTAATGGTTTTCAAGAGCTTAGAAGAACTAGGTTATATGCATTTATTCTTTTATAAAAGCGAAGATAAAATCCTCCAATTTTTCTTTTTATATATATTGATCTTAGAATTTTTAAAATCAACAATATATTGATATATCAAAAATTAAACAGGTCATAATTATTAATACATCATATTATACATTGTATTATTAAATTTATACGTTATAAAAGAATTTTGGTAAAAAATATATTACAGTTTAAAATAATAATTTCGAAATATTGAGTGTTAGAATAAACATTAATTTAATTATTTAATATATATTCTCTAGTTTCTAAATTTTATTATCTTCAATTAATTTACAAAATAAAAATTAAAATACACATATTTAAAAGATATAAACAAAAATATTTAAATACAGAATAAAAATTAATTTATGTGAAGAATAAAATTTAAGAATTAATTATTTACATATGCAACTATATATAAAATTCATTAAAAAAATTGCAATAGATTGTAGCATATAGATTTTAGTTACATCATGGAAAATTATAGTTTGAATTATAGTATGTCTTTATATAGATATTTTGTTATAGTTTCTAAATATACAGTTAGTTATCTTCCCATAAATTCTACTCATTCTCTTTACATGCGTCACTTTGATGAAATATACTAAAAGTTCTCATAAATTTAAATTTAATACAAATGTAGCTTTTTGAAAAAAATATGTGTATGAAAAAATTAAAAAAAGATATATTTTTGTAAGATTTTTGCTTTCAGTCATTTATATTCAAACCAATTTTTATTTATGTCTGTATTATTTATCTATATTTATATATATATTTGATGTAACTAAAATTTTTAAACATTGGTTGTTGTTTTATTAAAAATATCTCGTTTTTTTACTTCAAACATAACACAATTTAAAAATGTAATTTTTTAGTTAAAATAAGCACTTCTTGAAGTTTTCAAAGAGTTTATAATACTTTCAAAGTGATCGATTTAGGTTGTGTCATATTTATAAATAAAAAAGAGAATTTTCTACAGACAACATTTAAAATTAAAACTTTTGGTGATCAAAGTTTGAAAAAAATTGATTATTTTGAATTTAATCATTTTAGTAATAAAAATATGTATATATAAACCTATTTTATATACATATAATACTATTTTACGATATAATCGTATAATACAAATTAGTATAATGTTTCGTCATACTTATAATCTTTCTACATCTTCTTTGATAACTTACTTAGCCGTGAATAATGTGACATTTTTTCGCAATGTCGATACACATATCCCCGCGCGAAACAAATGTATTAACTGCGCGCATTCGTGTAAGGAAAAATAAAAAGGTCTCTCGTGGCACGCATTTGCAACCCAAAACAGTACAAGCTGACACACGGTCGGCTCGCATATTCGCTGCGCTTAATGCATTAAACGGACGACTCGCCGCGGTCGCCTGCAATAGCTGCCACAATGGAATTCAATTTTCGCAAGCGTGGGCACGAATGGCCGTCGATAAAGAATGGATAGATCCGTCGTCCGACGAATGAAGGAAAGAGACCGACATAGGCTTTTAACAGGAGCCTCCACAGCTCCAGAGCCGCTTTGTTCCCGTTTTCCCCGCTAACCGTGTGCGAACCACCTTCTCCCTGCTTGCATCGGACTCCCTTCCCTCCTCACCCTCAGCTTACATGAACACCGCCAACTCTCCATGGCCGGGAGAATTCAGATAGCGGATACCGGATGCTATTATGCGCTACATATATATCCCGTGAACTTTACAGCCAGTAGACTGCGATACTCTGAGGAATTTACAGTCTGAAAGATATTGCCAAGCGATATACACATATACCGGTAGCACTTCGCTTTTCTACTCTAGGCTCTATATAGAGCAGAGATCGAATCGACGGAGGAAGGTCCCGTGGGATAAGGAGATGATTTCTGTCCTTAAGAGGGTTTACCTACGGCTGTGTTGAAATCTTTCGAGGCCTATCCTCTGCTCGTTCTCTCTCCCTCTCTCTCTCTCTCCCTCCTCCTCTCTCACACACACTACACACACACACACACACACACACACACACACACACACACACACACACACACACACACACACACACTCTCTCTCTCTCTCTCTCTCTCTCTCTCTCTCTCTCTCTCGCTTCATATTTACTTCCCTTATTTTATCTATTCCTTCCAAATATAGCCGATGATTTACAAATCGTAGGCGTATTCGTCATAATGTAGTCTATCACGATTTGATACTATCCTAGTCGTACTCACGAGACGACTTATGGAAAAGAGCATGCCGCTCCTCCTCAGTAGACGAGACTTTTGAAATCGCGGACCTTACTGCTCTCGGCATTTTGCTCACTGTACTGAAGTCTCTGTTGATTCCATTACCACCGGAAATTCTAAAAAAGAGATCAATATATTAAAAGAATTTTCAAAGGGAAAAAATAAGCAAGTATTCATATATACAAAATAGTTATTAAAAATCTAAATAAGATAGACTTTAAACAAAAAAATATAACATTTTGCTGCATTCGTTTGATTGTTGAATTCGTTACCTCTTATTTTCGATATCGATTAATATGCATTAACTTGATATATTTTATTTTATATACAAATATGCTCTATATAAATAAAGCTAACAATAAAGCTTGTAGTTTCTTTTCTTGAAAAAACATAAAAAACAAGGGAATAGATAAGAATTTATATGTGACAGATTAATTTGATACATACACGACATCGGTCTTATCGTCTTCGTCATCTGGTTCTATGTCGTCGCTCGGTACTGTGAAATACGTATTTGCGGACGCTGGTCGGAATTTATAGCCTGTCAAAACGAAAAATGCGTAGGTTGCCATTTCCCGGAAGGTTTCGTCCAACCATTGGTAATCAAAGCGCACCGTAATCTATAAAAAAAAGACTGTTATCGAAAATATGATATTGAAATATGGTTTGTGATTCTTATAGGATTAATATACGCAAATCATCATAAATTACGAAATTGCGTACCTTGAGTATGTACATTATAATACGAGTGAAGTATATGTAGAAGACTATCATAATGTAGAAATGTTTGAATAGCATGAGTTTGCGCAAGTTCATTGCCGCTTTATCATTCGTGCGAGCGACCTCCTCTAAGTGCCTAATACTCCATACTACCGGAAATAGAATTGCACCACAACACACCAAATCGATGAGTATAAACATGTCTCGTGAAGTTTCGCGACGTAAATTACCCACGTCGCTTTCCTCAATTATTATTTCAGCTACATTTGCCAACACCTGCAGAGAAACACATTTTTGTTGCTATATCATTAGTCTCACCATATGACTCAGGCGATTACATGTGCGTTCTCTTAGCTTTTGATATTCAATACCTTAACAATAAAAAGGAATTATAATACTTTCGAAGCTTCTATAAATATTTTCTATGCAGAAGCTATATGGTTTATCTCCATGTTTAGATCCATTATTAAAATATCTAAATTATTAGAGGGCATTCTAACAATGAATTTGGAAATAGAGATAACATGAAATGGGTTCTGTATAAAAAGAAAATATTTAAAAATTTTGTTAACTAATTTATTTCAATTTTTTGGAAGAACGAAGTTTGTATTTGCACCTTTCAAAGTTAATGGTTTTAATTCTAATTGAAATATATTGCTAAAAAAGTAATTGATTTTTATAACAGATTGATTCCGATTGATTTTTTTACTGATGCAGAAAAAATTTATTTAAACTATAAATAAGTAAAAGACAGCGATGTTTACTTGCAATGGTATGACCAACATGAAGAGTTTCTTTTCCTTGTCTGAGAGAATGTGCTTTATAAAGTTCCATCCCGTACCAATAAGCACAATAGTAATGAAGAGAACGGCGCCTTTGAGCAGATGAGTAATGTAATATAAAATCGCCCACGCTTCGACATGCTCACCCTTAGTTTGGATAAAATGGTAATTTATACCGTGGAACAGCAATGAGAAAGACTTCAGGTATACCAGGACAGCCATTAAGTAGTGAATTTTAAATACAGAATGCCTGAATATTACGAAAGTAACATTTACATTCTGTTTAACTCTATTCTACTAATGTCTCGCTTATCTATGTCATTTCTCTTACTTGCTTTTATTAAGAATAAACACCCAGAAGCAGCCAGACAAGAAGAAAAGTAGCGCCATCGTAAAGTATAGAGCTGGCAACGGCATTTCACCGGCGCTGAGGAAGTTATCGTTATTAATCTCTGCTATTTCCACCTACGAGAAAAATGTTTCTTTGTCGTGACGAACGCTCGTCCAATCTTTAATTGTTTTCTAGATAATCTTACCGTGAAATCTACGAGTAGTGGTTCCTTATTATTATCATAATTCTGACAGTTGTGAAAATAGAGATTGTACAGGCCCTCTTCATCCTCGTTGGCGACATACATAACGAGGCTCGTATTGTACGATCTCTCGCCTGTGGACGTCGTCTCCATCGTCATCGGTAATCTGAGACGGGAACACGCGTTGCTATCCGACCTCAGCCTCTGGTCAACGCCGCGAACGTCGGCTTTCTCGACCACTGTACAGAAAAATTTATATTAAATACACAATTTATATTAAAAATAATTTTATTGTAAAATACAAATATTTTTTTTTAAGTATACAGTTTGACATTTCAAGAATTAATTTTTGAGAAATCATTTTATAAAGGAAAGTTCATATGTATATGAGCACAAAAGTTTGATTTAAAAAATCCAAAAAAATTTGACGAAATTATCATTTTTTTTTTAACTGCAGTTTCTAAACGAAAAGAACGAAGTTGCTACGCTGCTATAATATTATTAGAATGTTCTGTGCTATCTGTGAATTATTATATAAAGATATATTTTTATATATTATTTATAACTATTATTTTTATATATTATTTATAATATAAAAAGGGAAATTCAAGTCAAGGCAATGTGCCCTTTTTATATGAATTTTTTATTCGCGCATCGCCTTATTACATTTGATGAGTCCTTTAATTTATTTTATATTGAACATTTTTATTTAATAATAACTTCTTGAAAGAAAGGACTGAAAGATCTAACTGACAGGTGGAATGGTCTGATGTTATTGCTTAGATGAGTCATCAGCATGTTCGCGAATGACAATTAAGACGAGATGTTACCGATGACAGATGTACTACTAATGTAAGCGTAAAAGAGACAGTTACCTAACCGAACCTTTCAAAATACTTGAGTTTCACGTTATTTATAAGATCGGGGACGAGTCGCGTTAATTATAGCATCTCTCATCTTTGGAGGTGTTCGATCATCGATGTCGTCTCGTAACCGCATGATGCTCATTGATCATCGTTAAAAGCATCCATCCGAATAATGCGCAGAATGTGCGCCTCGAATATCATAAATTCTTATCGTATGAAATCTTCAAATTATATAATTTATATTTATAAATTATGTAGTTTATATTTATACGAAATATTTTTTTAAATATTTCTCTAATATTTTAGGAGTCGATTTCTGAGATTATTTTATGAAGAAAAATTTATATAAATATATATATGATTCAAAGATCTCGTTTCAAAGAAAATCCGAATGTCAAAAGTATAAAACTATTCTTCCTTTTTAGCTATTAAACATGAGAGAAATTTTTAAAAATTATTAAATATGGATAAAGTGTATTATCTTTATTTTTTCTTATAATCGTTTGATCAAAAATATTTAGGAGCAATAATGTATTACTTAAATCTTATTTCGACTATTGACGTTTTATAAAACGGCTGTACATAAAAAAATAAAGGCATTTTGCCTATTTACTGGTTCAACTTAAAAAAACTCTTCATTTAAAAAATAAAAAAAATAATTTCATATAATTTTTAATCCTTTTATCTCTAAGACCTTTGAAACCATCATATACATATATACATATATACAACTTTTCTTCATGAAACGACTTCCTAAGAAGTCAATTTCTAAAATATTAAATAATATTTAATGAGCTTTCCTATAATAAATCATTATTTCAGTTTTAAGTTTTAAGTTTCTATAAAAAATTGATCAATCGTAATAGATTATTCTTCTCACATCCGACTGTGATTGGTTAATGTCTTATGATTTAAAACTTAGATAATAGCTTATTGTAGAAAACCCATAAGAAATTTCTGTATTAGTTTACAGTATATTGGTTCAAGATCATACTCTTTGTGCATTGTTCTCCTTTGTAAACATTCTTAAACATAATAATAAAATATAGTAATATAGTAATTATATATTTAACAAAGATTTTTCTTTCATTTATAATATTGCATTATTTTTAAATATGCGTGTCGTGGAATGATAATAATCAATTGCTGTGTCTTAAAATGAAATTGTCAGGATAATAATTGCTGTATGGCAAATGTATGTCTTGTTTGAGGATCATAAGCCAAGTCTCCAGTTTGCACCTGTTGTACCCGTTGCAGTTTACATTTCTAATGTTGAGTGGTGGGGAAGTGTCAAAAATATCTGGCAAATGCCGTGATGGTTTATTTTCGATGTACACCACACGAATTGCTGATAACATTTACCAGACATCGTTTTCGCATATGTCCTGGATGAGATTTCATTGCTCTATTCATAGCAAATAGCAATGACATTTAGATTAGAATTTTTCAAGGCAAATCGCATATAAGATCAACGCGTGGAAGCTAAATGAGATATTTGTTGTAATTTATCTTTCTTTTCATATAATTACCATATTTTTAAAAGCATATGCCAAATGTTGCAAGCCTAACGCATATGTGACACATATTGTGAAACATTCTCAAGTATAAACGTAGCTTGCATCATATTACAAGTGAGAAATATTATCGGATTGACGATGAAAAATCGATGAGACGCAGACACGTGTACGTTCCGACATTTGTTAGTGATATTTACTCTCGCGCTGACATGCCACATCATGCATAACTTTACTGCCGCGTGAAGGGGTGGAAATAACTTCGCACGCAATCTAATACATAACGCGACTCACCGTGCGACGTATTCCGTTTTCTCCGTGGGAAAAGCGCAGTATCGCTGAATCTTGCCGACAGCGAACTTCTCTTTGTTCGATACATTAACACCGCACTGGGATCCCTGTAGATGTGTGCCGCATGCACATTGCTACTGCAGTTTACCTGCATTCTGCAACATCGAAATCGAATTACAAGTCTCAGCTAAAACTCTAATAAAAAATACTAAAAATAAAGGCCTTAATATAAAACCATACCATATATATATTTGTCACTTTATAAAATCTATAAATGAATATCCTTCCCTTAAAATCATTAATACTAAAAAAATTATGATTATAATACTAAAAAAATATCACCCTTCTTATCGCGTTTATACTTCAAATGCGTGTATTAAAATGTCTTCATATATGTGTGCGCTTTCATAGTTTTCCGTATAAAAATAACATTATATTACATACAAAATGAATTTACACATTTAAAAGTATAGTATACATACGTTAAGTTTTTCAAGTCCATGGTAAAATATATGATCGAACTGTCATCCTTCTGTTCTGTCCTGAGATTCGAAACATTTTGCAGCAAACATCCATCCAAATGATTGTGCACGTATGGATTGATCGCATCGATGAGCGTTCGACCCAAGCTGAATCCGAACTGTGAACAAAACAAAAATTTTTATTCATATCAATCTTATGATTTTACAATCATTTATTGTGTTGACAGAACAATGACACATCTTAGAATTAGCAACTTTTCAATCGAACATTTTTTAAAATTTTTTCTGAATTGAACGTTTTAATTACATAGACGCCGACTTAGGAGAGGCAGAGCATTTTTCGCCTGCTTCCTCTATCTAAATTATTTTTAGTTCTCCTAAGTAATTTTTACAAAAGGTTCTTTTTAACTACTACAAATAATTTCTGTTATCTAAACTGCGAGAAAATATTAGCCAGAAAACATTAGTAATAGGGTAAAATTGCTCAAAAGTATGCATGCATCGTTTAAGAATACGCATCTGGAGATATGGTAGGTGTGTCGACGCTAAGCAAACAGTGATATGTTTGAGCTTTATGGCGTAACTATTAGACCGCAGCTGTAACTCGCACAGAACATGCCTTTTTGGTTAGTCAATTTGTGTATAAAAGATCAGTAGCGCGGATAGTAATCTATGGATTTTTGGAGTTTGAGTTCTAAGTCGAAGTGCCAGGAGACGTCACAATTTAAAAAAATGAAAAAAATTAAATTATTTAAACAAGCGCATTTGTAATTTTGCGATTTTGTAAAATATTATCATTGAATAATTGATCAATAGCAACTATCGTTATTAATATGCGTGTGTATTTGATGTATGCATTTTCTCATAATAACAATTTAGTAATGACATTATTTCATAAAAGTCGATTTCCTTTTATTATTTAAAAAATGCTAATTTTTACGTTACTTTTCCAACGCAACATAGTACTTGATTTTTTATTTTGCTAAAGAGATAATGTGTTCTCTATTATATTTTAATAAAGCGATGTATAAATAAAGTTATAAAATTATAAGTAGATAAAAACAAGGATTTTTCGCACAAAGAATAGATAACACGATGGTTCAAATAAGGATTACCGCTTCAGAGATAATAAATCAATGACGACATGAAGTACGAAACAAGTGACAGATTTCACATGCCAGTTTTACGCTCTGTGCTACAAGCCTGAACAAGTCACTCACGAGTCTAACAAGGTGATGATACATCCGCATACTCGCGCACTTATTTATAAACGCGGGTGGCTCTCCTCGTGAGTGCGGAAGACAGAAACAGGTGTCTGTTGCTGTACAACAGAGCGATATATCGCATTGTTACAAAGTTACTATCTCTCAATTAAAGCTTAAAGTTACTAATATATATATTATATATATTATATATTAGTAACGTTAAGCTTTAATTGACTTTGAATTTTAATTAGCGATAATTTTTCGTCATAATATTATTATATATTATATAAGACTATTATGATGGAAAATTCGCTAATTCTGAGACTATTGCAAGATCAACATCAAAATTAAATGAGCTATTCAGAATTGATTTCCTTACATTTACAGTCACAGAACAATTCTTTTCTGGCGGAAAAGTTTTTATGAAAACTACACAGACAAGATTTTAGAAATTACTAGTTTTTCATAGAATATAAACTAAAAATTTCTTAAAACTAAGACCTCATCTCAATTTATGTAATTTTTCTGTACTTTCTCATAAAAAATTTTTTTCCGCCAGAGTTGTTTCTCCAACAATTTTTTAAAAAAGCGTTGCCTTGAAAATTTCTTACAAATTTTTTGAAATCCAAATGATTTCACAATGTATCGTAGACGCACCGAAATGTATGTGTATATAGTTTGCGGAAATTACAGGCCGATTATTATTAGCAACTTACCACGGCCTTGCTCGCGCTTTCCGGTGTCAGCTTTTTGTTGACATCCGCCGGCTCGAACTTGAAGTTCGTGAGATTCACGGTCAGAATACCGCCTTTGTAGAAGCCAAATGTGCTCAGGGTGATGTAGTGCCTGCCGTCCTTCTGAAATACGAATGACACTTCCGTGAGCGAGAACGGCTACGCATTCTGCCAAGAATCAGAAGGGAGAGCGAGAGAATCAAAGAACCATTCTTCAGCAGAGGATCCGGAAAGGAACAGATATGTGCGAAGGGTCCGACGACTCACACGTCGACATTCTTCGGCTTTCCTCTTTATGGGAAAACTTCTGGAAATTTTTCCTAGGAACATACTACGTAACTGCATAAATTAGAGTAATCCGTAACAGTGTACATTGCGATTGCCCACATTCAGAGAAAAAAACTTAAGTGACAACTGTTTAAGTGACAATTGTACAAATTTTGTATATAGAATTAATGTACATATATATAATTGAATAAACTATTTTATAGTTATTGAAACTAAGTCTGATGATTTGCTTCGAAGGTTTCAACATTAAAATTTTCGAAGATCGAAATTTTTATGCGAAATTTCGGAACTTCGATCTTTAAAATTTTGAAGTATCGAAATTATAATAATTAATTTAATGTGGTGAATAGTAATACATTTTCATTAAAAATATACGAGTACATTTACGAATATATATTCGTTATTTTCTATTGGCACAAATATATTTTTCGAAGATTTAAATTTTTTTAGTGAAACTCCAATCTTCACAATTGTCAAAATTAAGTAACAATTATAAATTGCAAAAATAAAATAGTTTGTTCGATTATGCACACTAATTCTACATATAAAACTTGTCAAAAGTAAAACAATTTGTTGTTTGAAGGAATCCTCTGCATTTAGAGAAAAACAGTAACAGCAATTATAACGGCTTTTTTTATACAAGTTATATAGAATTAATGTGTAACACACATAATATTTCTAAATAAACTTTTATTATTTAGATGTAATTATTTTAAAATAGTATGTATAACTAGAATTAATGTATATGTGTGTACATTAATTCTATATAAAACTTATGATGAGAAAATTGTCACTTTTAGTCACTATAATTTCTTAATTGAGTGCATATAATTGATGGCAGATAATTCTTCTTAGAACTATCCCAGATAAAAAAATTTCAAGTTCAGCTTGTTATCTAGGATGATTGTTGTTTGAAGGAATCCTATTCACTGAGAAAAATAATAATGGTAGCAATTATGAATAACATACGATAACAATTTTTTGTACAAGCTTTATACATAGAATTAATGTACATAGTTATAAACAAACTATTTTATAATTATAATACTTATATAAAATACTTTGTTTAACTAATGTGTGTGCATTAATTCTACATATATAAAATTTGTATATAGTTATCATGTTTTTCTTTGAGTTGACAGACGATTTCTTCTATGACTAGACAAAAAAATGTTAACTTTGCTAGTCCCAGATAATCTTCATGTCAGCTTATTATTCTGGATTCTTGTTTGGATCCTCCGCACTCAGAGAAAAAAAAATATGTAGTAACTATAAAGATGACGATTCTATACAAGTTTTATATGTAAAATTAAGTGTACACATATAGTTAAACAAACTATTTTATACTTGCAATGGTTTTATTAATAATAGTTTGTTTAACTACAAATAATATGTGCATCAATTCTATATATAAAAATTTGTATAGTTGTCACTTTTATAGTTGCTACTACTATGTTTTTCTTTGAGTGAAAAGGATTTCTTCTAAGACCCAGAAAAAAACGTCAGTTTATGATCCTATCTAGGACGATTCTTGCATTGGAAAGAATCATTGCATAAGCATCAGTCAGACGTGTCTATCAGTTTATCATCAGTTACAATCACATTTGATAAACCCGACAATCATGATGTAAATTACATGCATCAGCGTAATATGCGCTTTGGAATTATCGACGTGTGCACGATATTGTTGATGATACCGCTCGTTTCTCACGACTTTGTATGGCCGTTATATGTACAGAGTATCGCAATGTCCTTCGATTTTCCCGTCGCAGGACCTATTTTGCATCGCGTGTGAAAATTGCTCACTCATCGATAAAGTGACACTCGATAAACTCGTAGACGCGTTTCGGAATCCGCGCGTGTCACCTTCTTTCTCCAAGTAAGAATCAAGGCGCGTGATAACGATAATGACGGACGGCGCCGTCTGGAAGACGTAACCAACCCGTATGTCCAGCTTGTGGATCCTCGCGCTTGCCACGGCCACCAGCAGCAGAAGTGACAGGCAAACGCGCGCCATGACAACCGCGCTTGACCGCTGCATTTTCTTTTCTCGGCTCTCTCGCTGCCGCACCGTCGATCACTACACCGGGTGTCACATCACAAGGGAGGACGGCGCGCGCCGCATTAGAAAATCTTCTTCGCCTTTGCTCGTCGATACGCGAGCAGGAACTGAGGTGGTTCAGGCAGTCTCGATTGACTGGACTGGTACGGTCGGAACCGTCGGACTGGACCGCTAATACTTTGCGCGATCTGCAGTGTCGCAGTCAAACGGAACAATTAAAAATTATGATGACATTATAATGACATTCAAATGGCTCCAAAGTGATTATAAAAAGTCACTTTTCGATCAATCGGGATTCATTTTAATGTCGTTTTGACGTTATTGTGATGACCTGTTGTTCTTGGAGTAAAACGAAGGAACATGTGAATCGGACCGCGTGCACAAATGAACTGAATTTTAATTAGGTTCAGCGCGCTACTTTGGCTGGTCAAGAAAAACGTCAAACAGTTTTTCTTTTCTTTTTTTTTATGCGAATCCTGTAATCGGATTACATTCCGATTTTCACTTTCTGTATTGAAAATCTATAATATACGTTACGTACACTATAGATTTTCAATACTGGTATAAATATCGAAACAGCCTCGGTTTCATTGCGCCAGGGCCGGCCTGATAAACATTTTTTTCATAATTTATATATGAATTGGAATATGTTTTCGAAAATATTGAGAAAGTTTACAGCCTTTCTTAGAATTTTGTATATATGTCATTTTCGACATCTATCGTCATTCTTAATGTTAAAATTTTTTCTTAAATTTTTAAATTTTTTATCGGAAATTTTAGAATAAAAAACTTTAGAAATCTAAAAATGTTTCAGCGTTCATATTTGATAAGAATCCTAGAAAAGATGCAGACTTCGACATTTATTTTGAAGTGTTCCAATGTATATAAACCATGTATATAAACAAATTAAGAAATTATTTATATAAACAATTAAGAAATTTTCTAGAAAATTATAAAATTATTAAAAAATTCTAATTCATCATTTTTGAAATTTATATAAAAATTTTGAAAAATTATGAAAAATTTTAACAAAAATTTTCATCGGGGAGACGGCGACGCCCGATGGCCTGTAGCTTATTCTTTCCTCTTCGGGCGTGTTTGCTTTACCGTTCGGTCCGCGAGTGCAGATAGTACAATATAGAGTGTAGCTTGAAAAAAACGGACACGTTGACCTTTCCAAGATTACACTTTAATTTTCACATTACAAAAAATCTATTTAAAGACTGTGAGAAGAGATACGTGTAATTTGATGATTGGGCGATTGAGGAACTCAATCAATTCAATAATTTTGTTATTCATGACAATTCGAAGTGGTAGATATTAGATGAGCTAGATCGTTGGCGTCGCGTATTCGCATTTGAACACAAATAGGCTACTAAGCTATGCTGGTTAGGACGAAGGATGAAGTGATCTAGGACGATTGGAGTTTTTGTGACTACAACCATATGTCAGCTGATCGGCACTTAATTCAGTTGCGGTATTTGCGATAATTTCGTTTCGAATTAGAGTTTCGAGTTGAAAAAGCGTTTCCTCACTCATTCCGAGTCTTGATTTATTTATACGTTGATAACCAAGTGTGATTTCCGGATTCTCGAATACTATTGCTTAATTTTGCTCAAGTTATAAAGGTAAAAATGAAATCAAGTAAATTCTTTGACTAAAGATCCCTCGGAATGTTCCGATTTAGATAAAAAACGAGGGCTATAGATAAATGTAAATGTGCTATTGTAGTTTGTAGGTTATTTCTTATTGTCATATGTCTTTCTCGCAGGAAGCTTTAGATCTTCTTCGAAATATTATGGAGGAGAATAAAGATTTTAAAAATATTTGGAAAGTTTATCGTTCATCTGAGACAGAACGAGTTAGATCAAATACTTTACCTGGATTGTTGCCATCCAATAACCAGTCGTTCAAATACAACACGAACGACAATTCGCATGCTTTAATCAGACCATACAGTTGCGAACTATATGGGAGTAACAGAGAATTAAGGTACTTTTTTATTTGATAATTGCGCATGGAGGAATCAGCCCCTATGATCTTGATACATATTGTTGATACATATGACTGTCAGTAACAGTTTTGTGAGTAACCTCCAACAAGTTTTAGCTGTCATTCGTTATTCATTAAAAAATTAACTAAACAATTTTTATAAATAAAAGGTAATTTTTAAACACAAGATATAGATTTTATTAGTTATTCTGCTATATAATTTATATGATATTCTTCTTTTATGTTGTCAACATGATATAAAGATATTTTATACAAGGTGAGAGCCATCTAACATTTTTTTCCTGTCAAGAAATGTTCGACTTAATTGTTGATATAAAATTGACAATTAAAGACACATTTATATTGTTAAAGACACATTTTGTAAATAGAGAAAAATATGGGATAATATAAAATCGAGAAAGATAAATATGTTTATATACATATATATGTGTATATACATGTTAAGCTAAATATGTATATATATATATATATGTGTAAATATTTCATATTTATAAAATTTATTTTATTAATAATATTTTAACAAATAACGAGCGATGGCTAAAATTTGTTAGAGATCACTTAAATCTGTGACATACGATGCTTGTTTTCTTGTTAGATTGCTAGCTGAATTAGAATCTTGCCATATTGATTGCGATGTTGTTAGTGCCAGCATCACAGCCAATACGATAATGATAAGATTCTAATCCAGCAGGAAAATAAGCATTGTGTACCACAAGTTTTAGAGATATGATTTTGAAAACATAAGGTCAAGATAAGATCATTAAAGGACTTCTTTGCTGACTGCTGTGGTAATACATATCGAATTTATAAAATTAATGCTGAATTCAATTTGAACATGACACATGTTGATGTAATCAACATAACTTAAAGATATAATGCCGAATAGAATGAATAAAATATTATTTGCAGCATAAGGTTCCAAGATAGGATGTTAAAAGTTAACAGTGACCGTATGAGTACATGGGTTTTTCCACACTACAATCATGGTATTGAAAATCTGAACTGGAGCATGCAATGTAACCAAGGATCATTTATAAGAAACACTACACCAATGAAAGATCAGTTGGAACATATGGAAGTTGAATCAGCGAATCAATCAACAGAGGAATATACTGTATATCAACCAGAAGAGGCTGGTACAATTAAATCTGTTATTTTTTCAAAGAAGACTAGTTTGCGCCCAAAATTGAAAATAAAATCTGAGAAACAAAAACCTGAGAAGAGACAGGGCTCAAATCCTGTGAACGAAGACAATATAACACCTACAAAGAAATCGAAGGATGTATTAGACAATCTCCATCCAATTGCTCTGTCTGATTCTTCTGCCATTTTTACTACTGATAGCTGCAACAAACGCGATCCTCAAGCTAAACATCCGCTGAAAAAGAACTTTTTCTTCTGTAAACGTTCTATGTTTTTACTATTATTATCTACGATACTTGTAGCTTTTATCTCGGTGTACTTGTATGAAAATCAGGAGACTCGCAAGCATAGCAATGATTTTGCAAATGCCGTTATTGAATTAAAGGAGCGAATTCATGGTCACAATTTGCAGAAACTCTGTGAATATCTTCAGAGTGATGTACCCTCTTTCAAAGTGATAGTTCTCTTCGGTGACACAGGCGTCGGTAAATCATACACGGTAGATATCATAAGAAGGAATTTCCCACGAAAGTATGCTATTCGTCAATATTTCCCGCCATTGGAAGCCGTGAATGACATCAACCTTCCTCTCTTATATCCGAATCTAATTATTCTGGAAAATTTGAAAAAACGCGATTTAACGGCCTTTGTAAACTTTCTAGAGGCCCGTCGAGACACGTATAAGAATCGCTTCGTGACCATACTGGCCATTTTCAACTTCGAAGATTTAATTGAACTCGAGATACGAATAAGAAATCGGCTCCATGATGCAGCCGTAATAAAAAACGCTTTTCTCAACAAAAATATTGAAGTTGAAATTTTTTTCTATGATTCTTTGAATGAGAATGCTTTAGAGAGTTGCATTATAGATGCGATCAAAGAGAGCAAGTTGACGCTCAATGAAAAACAATTTGATCTTGTTAAAGAGAATCTGTTGATACATCAGGCCGGTTGTAAAAGGGCCTACAGGTATGTTCAGATGATCGGTAGGCAACATGAATGAATGTAAAAATTGATCGATAGAATTCCTTACAAGACGAAAAGACTGATGAAATCATTATTTTACGACTGACATAACAAATATCCGACTGTGACGAGCATTTTTTTTGTATATATACTTTATGTAATTGTTTAAATTACATGAGTGCTTTCTAATTGCTTAACATATTTTAATATAAATATACATAGGAATAAAATGTAGCATTATGCACGATTCAATTAGAACAAATGCGTCACGTACACGATTTAGATAAGGATAGAATTAAGTTAAAAGTAAAATTCTTTTTCTACCTGTATTGAATGAGAAGCACAAAAAAAAACAGTCCATTATCTTCCAATCTTATAGTTACCATGATAGTAACATGTAATTATTACAAAAATACAAGCTTACACAATTGATTTGTAGCCTTTGAACTGAGTACAGATGTGTGTCAATGATTACGATAATTAGAATTTTATGTCACCGTGTTCACGAAAATGTATAGTGATTTTACAATTGGAAAGCACTCTATGTATTGTGATAATATTAAGATAATATTAAGTGATAATATTAAGATCTAATAAATAGTTCTTACGAGCGAATATATTTTTGAATGTAAATATTTTTCGAAATGCATTTTCGCTTTGATTAATTAAATGATCATCGACTTTCTCGCTGATTTTTCGTTAAAGGACATAATTTTGATAATTTATGGAAAGAGATCGAGCAGCCAATTTCATTAGTGAAAGCTAGCTTGGACGAATATGACGTTCACGGTCTGTGGACTTGAACGCATGATGAAATTTTCGTATGCATTACTTCCGGATTGTGAATATTGAAGATTCGAGCGGTAATTTTTGCGGGCGATGTCGTATCACTTATGTTTGATGAAACGCGTAATCGATTCATGGTTTCGCACGATTGAACGAACTCATGTGAATTAAGATATATACGACATATACAATGTTGCGGACTTTCTTTCTATAATTGCATTCTTTCTATAATTGCACTCACAATGATTTGTAAATGAATAATCAACTATGATACTATGTACGTTAAGTAACGACACTTAAACTATGTTACGTTATTATTACTAATCGCTCTTGTGCAATCGAAAAGTCGCTCGATTGTATTTCTAGGTAGGTATAAGTGAAATTTTTCCAAGACGTGAAAGAAAGAATTTCTTATCGATTACATAAAATGCGGTCGAGTTGCCGCTATGAATGTTTTGAAGCATTTTTTGATTGATCAATTAGTAAAATTCTTTCTTCCGAATGGTCAATCAAATGCTTCAAAGCATTCGTAGCGACAACTCGATCGCACCCACAGACATCGTTCTATCTCTACTTAGAAATAAGTGGGGGAAGAATTAAGTGCCAAAAAAGACTTGAAAAAGACTATTAAGAATATTTTATTTTTAAGTTATAAATTTGATAATGTTGAGTTAGAATGTGGTCAGAATGGATTGCAATCAGTGCCTTTAATTAACTATTCTCATAGACGTCTTTTAGAGGTACATTAAAGTTGCTACTTGTATTTTTTGGAACTATTTTGCTCAATCTATTTATATTTCAATTTATAGTAATTATATAGATTATGTAGATTTACATTATGGACAAATTATAGAATTTTCATTTTATACTTATGACTTTTTAAATATTAATTTATGAGAAAAAACTAATTCAACATTGATTATAGAACATTGATTATACATATAGCGAAAGGATTTCTTTAGATTGATAAGAAAAATTATAATAATATTAAATATAATATTAAATATAATAATATTAAATATAACACAAATTATAATATTATTATAATATTATTATAATATAACATAATATTGTAATGAATATAATGTATTATTATTATGTTATATATATATATGTTATCTTATTGTATTACATATTATATTATAATAATATTATAATTAAAAAAAATTTAATATTTCTTTATAAATAAACGTTTTCAAGAAATGAGAGAGATCGGAGAAAGCGTTAAAAATACGAAATTGGTAGTAATTTTGAGCGATCCCATATAGTTAATAATTCTTTTAGATGTTGCAAGTCGCAGTCAACCGATGGACGCGGAAATAAGTTGAATATTTTGTGAACGACTTTGTATACATTAGCATTTACCAGGTTTTCTAATATACAGGATTATTTAATCATCAAGATTCAATCTTAATCTTCATTACAACCCATTTCTTTTTCCCTTAATTAAGCCATTATGTGATTTTCTCGTGACGCAATTTAAAAAGAGGGATCAATCAGTTAGAAATTTTTATTTTGTGACGTTACGTCTGCAGAAAATAAAAAAAGTATCTCTCATTTGCTTCTTACGTGCACCAATGAGATGTGACGCAACTAGTCAGAAGTTACGTTCGTCTTTTAACACGCAAAACTATGTGTATTACATGATTACGTCGTAGGACTTACAATTCGCCCTCTTTACATCACTTCCCCGAATGTTTCGTGACAGGAAATAGAAAGTTCATATATGTATTTGTATATTTACGAAAACGCGCGATTAATTTAATATAGCAATCCCTTGATATTCTTTCCCAATCTCCCCCTTCTTTGGAAAATGCGAAACTCCAGGGGAACCTGGAGAACGTTTCCTGTTTATTGGAAGTTAATTTTTGTTTGACTCATCTTTTTTAACGATTAAGCTAAAGGCTTGTGGCGACACAGACATCCTGTGCGTACACGTGAGTGCTAAGGTGTTACCGAAGATAAACGCGAAGATTAACGCGAATTCGAACCAACAATTTTCAGCTTGGTTACCTAGCGTCATTCCTTACATCCGTTTTGATGACATCGGTTAATGTTTGCTTCTCCCGATTCGAGGATGTTTTCTACGCAATGTTATTGAATTAATTAGCGTTATGAACTCTTTCTATAGAGACAAAATTAAGCTAACTTTCTTCGAACGTACATACACTCTCTGTCTCTCTTTAAAAAAAAAGTAATTGTAATTACCACACACTTAATTATAATTTATAGTAATTTTTGCCAACTATATTTTTTTTGCTAGAACTTTCAATACGTATTATTAACACACACTATAGCAATAATAATTATAAAAATACAGTTCCTATTTCGTAATTATGTAATCCCAGATAGCACAGAATATTTAAATAATAAATATTCATAAATTCATAAATATTTGGTAGGTATTATTTATTCGAAAATATTATCTAATATTTATAATAAATATAAATTAATATTCTTTACTTGGATTCTAATGTCTTATTAAATATATATTTTCATAGCATTTACATAATATGTAAATGCTATAAATATTTCATATTTATGATAAATATTTATGATCTGTACACACTCTAAGATCATCAAAATATTTACAAAATATTAAAAATAAATCTTACAAATGTTTTGTAAATGTTTTATAAATATATTGTATGCTGTCTAGGATTATCTAGATAGATCACAAAATAATAATAAATTCAAGATGAAAAGCCATTTCAAGAAAGTCTCTTAAAAATTATAATGTCAAGAATTTACTCAAAATCATCAACAAATAAAAAAAAGTGTATCAAATGATAATATTATGATGATTCCTGAAATGACTTCTATTTGCTATCATCTTAATCTTATTATATGATATTGTGTACTATAGTCAAAATACCAAACAATTTTTTCTAAGTGTAATGACTGCGTCAATTGTACGCCATTAAATTTATGCTCATGCAAATATAAATTGGGCAATCAGTTAATTTTTAAACCGTTTGTATAAGCTATATTTCTTATTCTATGTTTTTTTTGATTTTTTTCTTTTAATTATCTTTTTCAAAACTATTTATGTGCTGCTACTATTATTACATCTTTTGTAAGTATTGCATTATTTTGTTTGAACTGAAAATTGTATAAATTCACAAGAAATATTATTATACGATGATCGAATCACTTTGACACTATGGCATTTTTTACTCGTGTGTTTTATTTCATCAATCGATTTTTATTTAACATCAGCGTTGAAACGTCTAGGTAAAACGTATCTGATACAGTATCTTATAGATACTTTAATTGTACCTAAGTATCTAGATTTTTATAGGCAAGATACTTGTACCTGTATCTGGATATTTTTTGTACCTTTTAGATTTAAATGCAAGGTATTTATTTATACTTATGTCATTATATTAGAAATTTAATTTTTGATTGTTATATAAATTATCGTTTTTCTCTAATTCTCAACGTTGTGCAAGTACTTTATCACATAGGTAATTTTGGTATTTTTAATATTTAGTGAATGACGATTCTCAAAGAATTTCATAGAAAAAGGCAAAGATTCATTTGTCGTATTACAAAGCATTTCAAGCCTATTGATTAGCTGCAAGAAAGAGAATTTGTCGAATCTCTCTATCTTATACACCCAAAGAAATATTCTACCGATAAGCGGAAAATTCTTCTTAGCACTTCCTCTAAGCAGAAAAATTTTACATGAATCAGGCGTGTGTATTTATAATACGTATTCATCTATAAAAATGAGGACACATAAGCTATGATTAAAAATAAATTTTTCTATAGAAAATTATTACAATAATTCAAATAATCTTTTGAAATAAGCTCTGATGAAAATAAAAATCGGATTGTAAATTGGATGTAATGAGAGAATAATAAAAACGTAAACGAAACTTCTAAAAGGCGAAAATTGAAATATTAAAATGTAAAAGAAGCGTAAATGCTTCTTTTATATTTCATTATTTCAATTTTCACTTTCTAGAAGGCTTCTTATGTTTTTGTTACTCTCCTATTACATTCGACTTACGCTCTGATTTTTATTTTCATCAGGGAGAGGATGTACAAGATACTAGCGGCATACTTATTTGTTAGCAGAAAATTGTCATTTATGTGCTATGCATGCATGTCAGTATATGCAAGACATTCTTTTAGTATTAAGAGGATTCTTGGTAAAAAATTTTTCATACATGAATATAAATAATTTATAAAGCATTTTCTTGAAGTCGTATATAAATAGAAAATCTTCTGACATTAACATGCTAAATGTCAGAATTTTTTTTTTTTGGGTACTCAATCAATGAATTTAAAACTTTGTCGTACGACAGGGGCTAGTATTCCAATTAAAGGTTAATATTCGTTTTATTTTACGACAAGCTTTTCAAGCCTGTTGATTGGTTGCAAGATAAAGAGGTTCTCGGATCTTTTTGGCCTACAGCCAATTAACATGCTTGAAAAATTTGTCATACAAATGTAATAACAGTCTTGAAAGAGTGGCAAACATGTGATATGTACTCCTCTGATTTCAAGCATAAAGTGCTATAGAATATGCCTATTATGAACGCAAGAAAAAATTGTAATTTGTCGTGTAGTAAGTATAATTGTTTTGTAATCTTTATCATTGGAAATTAAAAGTTGAACTAAGTTTTCTTAGTCTGTACATTTTTAACATTATAAGTCGGAAATTAAACTAAAACTAAGTTTTTTTTACTTATTCAAACCTTTATCAGGACTTTTAAATTTTCATTTTAAATAAAGGTCAAGCAAACAACTTTAAAGATTCAAATAAAAAATAAAAAATAAGATATTTTATAAAATACATGGTTGTCCATAGCAATGACGTATGTACAATTATAATTTTCATTATTCAAATATTTTTGTATGTATTACTTAAGTAGTAGTTTCATATAAAATAAAATTTGTTTACGCAGTTTGTTATTTTCTTTTTTCATTCTTTTCTCTTTTTTCTAAAATATATTTAAATTTTTCAGGTACTTCTATGCTGTATCTATACTCAGATAATTTTTGAAAATTATTTCTATATTTATAACTAAATATTTTTCCCACACATACCTATATCTATATCTATATAAATACCTATATCTATACCTAAATATTCCTTTCAAACGGTATCTGTTTCAACACTATTTAATACATTATTTTTTTGTTATCAATGTCTTTTTTCTACTTTATTATTTAATTAATTTATATTATCTACATTTGAATTGTCAGTTATTAATTTGCAATTTTTTTTAATATATCATTTTAGCCTTAGCTTTCCAACTTATTGTATGTAATTATAGCTTTTAGGTTTAGGTTTTAAACAGCACTTAAATGCTAATACTTCATTTATTATGTGCAACTTCATATATTGTGTCTTTGCTGTATCACATTTTCTGTAATTATTTTCATTAATATTCTTTAATTGCAGTTATTATTATTGTTATTTTAACATCTAACATCTTTACAATTATTATTATTGTTATTTTAACATTTCCTACTTTGCAGCATATTAACGAACAACATCACTGTGTTACATTAATACGCTATAGGTTGCATTCTGCTACGCGAAACATATATAGTTATCACAATTAGAGTAAATAAACTTTATAAAAATTTTTCTTGTATCAGAATTAACCTTCAACCAACCGGTTGAACCGGATGTCGACAACAGTCGAGTCAGCTAGAAGATGATCGGCGTCCGGAATTAACTCGAATATACAGTCGGGGATTGTTATGAAATTGATAGAGCCGTGCATTCTATACATGTATGCTATTTAAATATCTATAAAAGAGGGTAGAAAGCAAGCATAGTTGCGAATTCACATTCGACAGAGTTTTAATGGGAAAGTTGGATTACGTTTGATTCACCATGCATTAGGAACAAAGGCGAAGTCTTTTTGTACTCTGAAGGATTCATGGATCTCCGCGAGGACACGCTCGTTCACGATTGGAAAAGAGGTGTGGAGGAAGGGCGACGGGCTGGAAATTATAAAAGAGCCATCGACCAGCAAGAGTGGGGCAGTCGCTTTCAAGTGTGCACCTGGGGCTCGACGATCGGTGTACGTTCATATAATCATAGGATAAGTGCTTAAGACATAGATCCTCATCGCTTCGATTTCGCGCGGTTCCTCAAGAGGCAGATTGAGCGTGAAAGTAGGATTTTTTCAATTAATTTACATAATTTTGAATACTTAACATATCTTGTTTTTTAGTCTTTTGTGTGAAGATGGTCTATTTTTTCTTATAGATGTTAAGTGTAATCATTAGGGCAATTAAAATATGCATAAGGCATGTTTTTTTTTGATTAATAAAGAAATAAACTATGATAAAAAATATAAATTTGTTTCATAAGAAATTATGCATTTTGCTCTATATGTTATAGCATATTTTGCATATTTCATACATAAGAGCATATTTTTGCATATTTCCACACATGTACAATATTTACACATTATTTTTATTTTTATTGTATATTTCATATCATTTTCTAATTTAAGTTTATAATTAGTTTTTTTTCTGATGTAAATAGGAGAATTTCTGAGAATAAGTTTTTCCCGATCAGAAATCGATGCTATATCATGTTTTATATTTTTGAAAAAGGAATTGATTAGATAAATAATTTCCACATGCCGCGATGCAGTGATGTCAAAGAAATCACAAGGAGAAAAAGATTTTGCTTTTTTACATTCAATCTTCTATATTTTTGTCTCATACAATACATAACATCTCTCTCTCTCTCTNTCTCTCTCTCTCTCTACTACTATACTATACTATATATATATATATATATATATATATATATATATATATATATATATATATATA
>NW_012130097.1:2082681-2105317 GCF_000143395.1 Atta cephalotes
TGCCAAGTAAAATTTATTGAATGAGTACTGTACTATTTCACAATTAAAGAAGTTCTTCTTTATCTAAAAAATACACTGTATGGTATCAACGTTTATTTCATCACAATTTATTTAAATCATCACAATTTATTAAAAAAAATTAAGATATAATGGCTGCGTTCGGAAACGTCGCGACGCGTCGGATGCTTCCGATGCTTCGGATTCATCATCCTTGTTTAACATTTAATGTTAAATAAAGACAGATGATGAGTTCAAGGCATTTGGAAAAGTATACCTCATCATGAGTAATTATTTTAAAAAGAATTACGCGAGTATCGTAAAGTTAATGCATACTAAATCACACACAAATTTGTTATTGCAAATCATTTCGATAATTAGAGTTTTTCTTTTATTGAAAAATTAATAAATTGTACGCTTGAAATATTAATATTAATATTTTATTAATTAAATCGTTCTTAGCTATTTAAATCGCAAATTACATCACAGTTAAGGGTTGAAATTCATAATTATACGGCGACAACATAATGACATTGTCTGTGACGTCAGCGATAAGCTTTCCAAGCACGTTCGTCAGAATAATTTGTCGAATCGATTAACGCTGCGTGAATTTTAATGACACAATGATCTTCGGAGTAGCTTGTCTCATCCTTGGTCATAAAGGCCGATATGTAACTAAAGGTCGAGAATATGGAACGCAAATCGTCATTTTTGACTGCAAAATAGTATTTTAAAGAAAATTCGGGTTCAAAGATGATGCGCGACATCTTTAACTTGCTTATTTGATGGACTACAACTGATCGTAAAAATCGTGACATAATCGTCGTAATATATGAAAGTAAGCATATAATATTACATGATCATCATGCTGTAATAATAAGCGGTAAAATCTCCTCTCGTAGATATAAAAACGATATAAAAACGAAAGGATAGATATCGACGTGATGTAATCGACGTAATCTCATATAAACTTAATCTCATATAAAAAAAAGCTCTTACGTGCGCGACCGACAACGTTTGAGAGATGAAAGCTCGCGAGTAATACATGATAAGTGGCACTTTCTACGCGGAAGAAGATAGTATATCTTTAACCGGCTCTATCATAATCACAGTATGCTTTGTGCGTGTGTCGTGATTACGTTCTTCGCCGTAAAACGGACACGGATACGAAACCGATATAGCATAAGATACGTATTCAGAGACATGGTAGTGTCTTGACACTAATACACTAATGTTCCTTATTATTCGACGATAGCTACTTTTCTCTTCTTTTTTTTTATTAATAATTCTCCTGAAACCTGACATGTATCTTATAGATGCAATCACGTGCTCTTACCGATAAATCTTTTTATCTTTGACTCCGTTCTACAAGTGACATAACTTTACGGATGTTACGTATGCTTTACATTATTTTTGTGGGTCCGGTTACGCTTACGATACGTAAAGGCAGTATTGCAACAAAGTTATACAACCTTAATTACCCTCGCTCTATAATATGCGGAGATCCATGGTTGAAGAAGTAGAAATGAGTGTCCAGACAAGAAAACAAGCAATCTATCTTTTTCAATAATAAACACAATTTAGAGAAGAGAAAGTGAATAGTTAATTTATTGTGAAATGATTCTCGCGCTACATAAAAAGACAGTGTTCCAATTTTGTACAGATGTCTTATTCTTCACTGAAAAAAATATTTTGATTACATTAACAAGACCCTCAAATTAAAAATAATAAACATAATATCCCAAGCAGAACACAAGTCATCATAACATCAAAATGATATCTAATGGCAAAATGATATCTAATGGCAAAATGATTAATAGAAGTCATCTTACAATCAATAACAATCATTTTAACATCATTTGATGTTATCGTGATTTGTTATTCTGCTTGAGATAAAATTTTACGCTTAACAACGCAACTGTTATATGTAATACATGTGTTGTATTACATTTATATTGTTGAATGTGAGATGATAATATGTTAATGTTATGTTACTTTAATTGATATTTACTGGAAAGTACAAATAAAATTCATTTATAGATTACACAATCAGAATTTTAATTACTGTAACTGAATTTTTGGGTATATCTCGATAGAATGTTTGATTAGAATGTTTAATAGATTTAACTATTTAATTTTCAACTTTTGATTAAATTTATGAGATTTTCAATTTATGCAGTCAGATTTTTTTTCCGTACAGATAGAATACAGAATCATAATAAAATTGAGATAATATCAAGTAAAAGGTATTTTTAAAATTATAATTATTCAATATATATATATATATATATATTTGATGCTATTTTTAAAATAAATTATTAAAATGACAATGACTTTAAAATAAGCTTTTTATTTAAAAAATTAATTAAAAATTTTAATTATGTCACACACATATCAAGAATTTATATAAAATCATCACAAAAGTGTATTAAATCATTGATTTTTCTTAAAATAATTTCAGCTTGATATCATCTTAATCTTTTCTATTAAAATTTATATCTATATTATAATTGTGTCCTGAGTAGCTTTTTCAACTTTGTGTCGCAAGGGAAAAATGGGGTTGTCCATCCGCAATAACGCTTGAAACAGCAATTGTGAAACAGGATTAATAACATTAACATGATAAGATGGTAATGACACATCTCCCACGGGTGTCGCGCGTAGTTTGTTTCGGTGAACAAAGATAGGTGAACAACCGGTAATTGCATAATCGGAGAAAGTGATTGCGAAACAGGTCGATGCAAACGCCCTGACTTAAGCACGTGGCCCAAACGCGATGGTACCATGCTAATCGTTATGTCATAAACTGACGAAAGGTCCGAGACTTCTCGTCCAATTGGCTGACGACACAACCGATCTGCTCCTTTCCAACGAAGTGAAAGAGACAAGCACATTTCTTCCGGACACCTTCGCCATTGAACAGAAACTGTGTTAGCCGGTCACCAAATAGTATCGTCTGGCGATTTGAAAGAAAGTGAAAACACGCTGTATCGCGCATATGCTGCATAATTAAATTGGAAATTGTTACAGAAAGATAATAACTAAGAATAAATAACTCTTGCTAAATATGTAATAACACGCTCAACGCGATTCCGAAAGAGGAATCGTGTATTTTATTAGGAAATATAATTTGCACACGACAAACATACCCACACAACAAAAATTCAAAATTTTATATATTTTTAATTAAATAGATCTTTTTTATTTTTCTCACGTTATTTGTTTTATTTTTTTGAACTGCGAAAAAAATACGATGATGAAAGAAATAAAACCTAAAAATCACAGTCTTAAAACTTTTTATGAATATATAAAAATATCAACAATATTTTCAGGTGTCTGTAAGTCTAAATAAATCACTAACGTCTTTCGAACAAAAGCAAGATGGGAGCAGTCGAATGGGTAGCCGATGAGAACAATTATGAGTGCCCTCTCTCGATGGAAACTCAGAAGATAGCGAAAGAGGAGCTCAGAGAGGACAAAAACACCAGAGATCAGGCTCTCGAGCAGATGCGCAATTGGATCAAAATGAATCCGCGCATTCAAAATTGTCGTCTCGGTGAGGCTACATCATCAAATAGCAATCAACGTGAATATTAGCGTAATAAAAAATAGATAAATTATCCTCAATTTACGGAAAAAGAACTTGTAAAAAACACAGTAATTTGATTAAAAATTTAATTAAATATTCAATATCCAATTAAAAATATAATTACATTGATAATAACGAATTACATAAGTTCGTAAGTGGCCACAATTGCTCCACGATTTTGTAAGTCTATAGGGGTATAATTTTATAGATATTTTAACAAGCATTCTCGAACTTGATATATATCAATAGTTACAAAACGTGTGGTTAATTTATCATCTTTTATTAGATGCACGATTTTTACTAAGATTTTTGCGATGCAAGAAATTCAATGTCCCAATGGCTCAGGAGGCTACTGAAAGATACCTGCTGCTTCGTCAGGTGTATCAACAAGCATTTCATACATTGGATATCACAGAACCGAATATGGAGGAGTTACTATCACTGGGGTATTTTTATGCTATTATTTTATGATATTGTTTTATTAATCATAGAACTCTTCAATAAATAAAATTTTAACAATGTTACTAGAATGATATATTTTATAAATAATTTAATAATGTATTAAAATAAGCTCTAATGTGTGAATAACAATTCAAATATATATGAGGGACTATCGGAGCTAATTAACGTGCGCTAATTTAAATATACTCTGTTCAACGTTCATTATTTGTTATATGTAATTATGCAGTTGTAAATTGCAGTTATTTAATTGATCCAATTCCGGAATGAATAGTACATTTAATGTAAAGAAAATACATTCATCTATACCAGTGATGTGTTCGAACTGAATGAAGTAGAATGAAGTAAAGAAATATTCTTAAGATTAAAATTTGATATTTACTGATGCTGTCCATAGTGGAGCAAAAACGTATGAAATAAAAGAAATGGAAATTAAATAATTATCTACATTTGATAATTTGTTCACCAACTGCGTGTGATTCTCAAAATATATATGTCACTCTTATCTTAATTTATTAGTTTAATTAAGAGAGTCTAAGAATTTTTAAAATATAATTTGGTTCGATGTTGTCTCGACATTTTGTATTACATATTATAACATACATATTATAATTACATATTATAATTTATTTATTTGGAATAATATTATTAAAACATATTTTTAATATTTAAAAAATATTTATAAAATGTTATATAAGAACATGCATAAAAAATTCATATAAAATTAATGGCGCTCACTAAACACTAACTGATTAGTTTTCTTTGCTGAACGCAGCCAATATTTCAAAATGTTAATTTAGATTTTTTTATTTACTGGGTCCTTTTACAATCTTTTCTTTTAGATATCTCTTTGCTGCACCCGGCCGTGATGCAAAAGGTCGTCGTGTTATAATCGCTAGACCAGGTATATGTTTGTCACTTTATATTATACTTTATATGTATAGAACGCTTGAACGCTTATTACATAAATGTTATTATATAAACTTAATACGTAAAGTAAAATAAAGATATAAAATATTGAAAATATTCGGAATTTTGCATTTCTCCCGTTATATAATTTGTTTATTTCAATAAAATACTATTTATTACATAATTATTTTATAAAAACAGTTTAAAAGTGCACAGCATAAAAATTTATACATAATAATTTTATATTTCTCTTCGTCATGTTTATTGATCGTTCGTATATGTAATTTCCGTCCAAGGCGTATTTGATCCTCACAAATACACGAACGTGGACATGTGCAAGATCCATGCTATCACTTACGAAACGTTAATGGAAGATGAGGAGAGTCAAGTGCGTGGCTATGTTCATTTCACCGATGGTGCTGGTGTTAGTTTCCCTCATTTGACACTGTTTACTCCCAAAGAAGCAGTGCGCATCGTAAAAAACGGCGAGGTAAGATAAAATATATGTAATCGTAAATATATTAAATTGACATAATAAGCTTAATGAATGAAATCAAATAGACAATAAATTTAATAATTTAATGGGGAGTATTAATCCAAACTTATTATTTTTTAATTCTCTTTTTTACTCGCAAGTTTTTTTTCTAATGGAGTAGTATTATTGTAAATTTACTTAAACGTTTTTAAATTAAATATAGACGTTTAAATATTTGCGTAAATTTTCTGTGACATTTAAAGTTTAATCCATTTTTAAATTTTGTCTAAAATTCTTCATTATTTGCTTCATTGCTTTAATTACTTAGGATAATATTTTTTTACAAATAATGTTAGATAATTATGTCTCTTTTATTTCTGACATATATCTTATTTAACTAACAAGACTATTATGTTTGATTTCTGCAAAAATGTTTTGTTTTCTTCATTGAGATATAATCGATTTAGCTGTTTGAAACAACAAAGATGTCATGTAATAAAATTTCATGACATTTCTCAAAACATAAGACATAAAAACCGGTTTTACATCTTTTATCTATTACGAAATTGACTTAAAAGCTAGTTAAAAGGTTTTTAAGAATCTATTTAAAAAGAATAGAATAAAGCTTATTAAGTATGAAGAATTGAGTTATGAAGAATATAAATGGATTTCTACTAATTACAAATTATTGAAATAGTCTTTTTTTTCTGTTATATTAACAGATCAATATAGAAATATACGTTTGCATAAGTATTTTATTGTTTAACTAAGAAATACTTTACTTTCTTGAAAAAGACTTCTAAAAAAATATTAAAAAAGTTTACAAATGGAATCAAATTTTATTCGCTTTCACTAGTTTGCAACAAAAACATTACTTTGAACCAGATAAGGTGTTTTTTATACATAGATTTGAATGTTAAAAACGATGCCAAACAAAAAGTCAAATTTCTTTAGCATGTCCAAAATAATTGACCTTAATGAAGAAAAAAATGGTTTCTTTTTAAGCAACATTTGATTTTTTTGTAAGAAATTATAATAATTGTATATTTTTAGATAGTTTTTGATTAATGTAAATACTGATAATTATAGAAGAAATTTTATCTTCGTAGAGACAAATTTGATCATGACCGATTCGAGAAATTCACGCCACGTCATTATTCTTTCTTATAAATATTGGGTTGTCCGGAAAGTTCGTATCGCAAAAGATTTAAATTTATAAATAAATGTATACTAAAATTTAAATCTTCTGCGTTTCAATTTTCCTTCACAATCGGCATTCCATGTTGTTACGTATTTCAAATTTCACGTTTATAACAGTAATTACGCATAAAATAGAAATGATAAAATTATATAAAAATTTAATGTAAATGTGGTTCTTTATCTAATAAAATTAAATGTTTGTCGAGAATGTGTATATAGCTTGCATGCAGATTTTAATATTTTAAACTATTTATATAAATATATTAAACAAAATAATATAATATATGAATATATATAAATTAAAGTTCTAACTGAAATGATAGAGTATAATGACAATATAAAAAATTACTTTTTGTACTTTCATCTATGTTTTGAAGCAGAAAATGTTTTGAGGTAAAAAATTGTTTTTGTTGTTTATTCACGCGATTATTATAATTTTGAAGAAGAAATTGTGTAATGTGTATACTAAAATAATAATGGTAACGATGACAATAATGATCGTTTTTAGCGCACTGTACCGATGAGACATAAAGAAGTCTATGGGATCAACTCACATCCCTCAGTAAAATTTGCCTTGGATTTCGGGATGTCATTGATTTCCGAAAAGATCAGAAATCGCGTGAAGATTTATACGAGTCTCGAGGACGCTATTAATCACAAGCTCGATGTCACTATGCTGCCTAAGGAGTACGGCGGTACTATCCCCATGAAAGAGATGATTGGTAATTCATTTTCATATAGTACTCTTTAAGCATTATACATCGTGTTTCTTGTTTCATCGTAGAAAAAGGTAATAAAAGTAATTAAATCCTCTTTTCAATGTAGATCTATGGCGGAAAGAATTATTGGCAATAAAACCAACATTATTGAACAACGATAAGATGAATGTCTGTCTTGAGCTATACTCGGAAAAAGCACGAGAAGGTGCGGTCTCGGCATTAAAGCAAGGATTCGGTTGTTCCAGTGTGGGATCCAATGATACTACAATGTGCGGTATAAGTGGCTCCTTTAGAAAGCTCGAAGTCGATTAATATCTTAAATGTTCTTTATTTATAAATACATTTTCTACTTAGAGATAAGCAGCACGGGATCATGATATAGATTTATTTTGGAAATCGCACAGATTTTTAGATTAGTATCTCTCTTGGTATCAAGAGAACGTAATTTTATTTTTGTATTATGTATATCGCATAATATGCAATATAATATAACTGATGTGTATTATTTAGAATCGCACTATATATCGGATATTGTACATAACTTTTCATTCAGGTTTTACAATTAATGCAATAGAGAAAATACAACAGAAAAACATCATTAATTTTTGGCATATTCGTAAGATATTTGACAGAAACTTTTATGAGGAAATCCATTTGCCAATTATTTTACGAATCTTTGCTCTAGCTGCTTTCAAATTGTCCGGATCCGTAGCTACATCACTATATATATCACGACAGTGTGATGATCCTTTAAAATAATCCACTATTATATTATCTTCTTATATTAAAAAAAAAAGAGTTCTAATATGTTTCTCAATATGTATAATTGCATAATTACCATTAATGACAATAGCGGGTGAAAAGGCATTTAGATCTTGCAATACCGATAACGGATGCCATGGATCGCTATTTCCATTCGTGAAAATGACATTTCGTAAATCCGGTAATTTCCCTCCGTACATTATATTCGTCCTTCTCACATGTGAATCCAGTATCTTTTTATTATAACTAAAATTGAGTTTAGCTTTCTCACTTTGAAAATAATTCAGTATTTTATTCGACTATAATTAAATAATTATAAGTACGATAATAAATTATTTGATATTTAAAGAAATCTATTATGAAGACATATAATAGGCATATATCACGTATATTTGTACAAATTATGAACATGGAAATAAATGACACTTGAGCAAGGAAAATATTAGGTCGCTATTTTTTAAGTACTTACTAATCGCCATACAAATCGGTACACAAATTGATAAAATAATTTAGGGGAAACAGCTTTCCAAAGATTGATTTATTTGAGTTTGTCGTTTGATAGTAACCATATTCCATACAGGTCTGATGATACCACTGTCTCACTGTACAATAAACATCATCCCTTGTTGTACAATACGTGTCATATATGATGTGCAATTTATTTTGTTAGCTATTTCAACTCACTGATACTCGTGGCTGCCGGCGAGTCCCATGAAACTTCTCGATATGTCTTTAGAAAATTATTATAACTTACATCATTACATTTCTCCTGATTCGAAAAGATGCGTGCGAGTCTCTGTAGGGGGCTACCTAAATGCTTAGCTGTCATTTTATTACACAATGCAGCGATTCCTGTTTCACTATTCTCGATTTTATTATACTGAACGACTCCAGCAAATATCTAAAATTCAAATAAAAATTAATAGAAACAGATAAAGCAATATCTTCAATTATTCACGTACCTCTGACAGCATATTCATGAAGTAACCAAGATCATTAGGAGACCTTACGTCAGGCACGTGACATAATCTAAACTCGATATTAATAATAAAAAATTAATAATAATTACACAAAATTATAATTTCTGATTATTATAAATTATTTTTCCTCTTCACCTTATTGTCCGAGCACAAATTAGGTATTAACAAATAGCACGTGAATTACAAATCATGTTTACATGCTTACTTGAAGAGAAGTTTAAGTTTATGTGAACCAGTTCGTATGGCTAATAATTCTTCTACCGATGCGAATGCAGTTTTAATAGATTCAACGCAGTTTTTACTGTATTTGCTGAGCGCATCTGTCACAACCTCGAAATATTCTATGAAATATCAAATAATTTTAGTAATATTTTTAGGGATTATCGATCAAATAATTTACCATAAAAATCAGCCTTTGCCCGAACCGGAGCACTGCTGGCTAAGGCTCCCTGTGAAAAATATTTTTCTCTAATTTACCAATCCTTCTCCATCTTTAAGATATAAGAATATAAATAAGAAAATAATATAAACAATACTTGAATGAGATGTGGATATTTGAGGCGTGCCCACGCCGCCATATTTCCAGCATAAGAGCCACCAACTACTATTACGATACTCTTTTCTAAGTTCTTTTCCTTTTTCTTCGTTTCAATAAAATAAGCAAGATCGGCGAGTGCCTGATCGGCATTTAAGTATTGTAAATTCTGCGTGCTAATATCTCTAAATTTGTATCGTGCAATCAGTTTAAAAGATCGGTTAGTTTAAATGATAGAGACGATAACGATAAAGAACTAGACTTATTATAATTTAGGAAATGGAAGTAACTAGTTACTGTAATTGCCGTTAATTACTTAATTATCTCAATTAATAGTAATAACAATTTGATAATGACGTTGTGAATTTTTTATGATGACAATGTAACACCAGAGTTGGAATAGTTATATTTTTCGCAATAAAATTGTTTACAGATTTTACAATAATATATTATTCAGCATTATTAAGATCGTTCTAAGATACTTATGAGCTTCGAATTATTAAATTGCTATAGTCAATTTAACTTGCGATATTGCTATTATAAATAGTTGTTCAATGGAGTTTGTCTTTCAAGATCGAAAAGTCATTTTAGTCCACAATTTGAAGAACTACATATGTACGTAGTATATAAATTTACATAGAATTATTACAAGCACTTAAGATCCATCAGCTAAAAGGCATTTACCTCTTAATTGTGTACTCACATTTATAGTCTTATATAAGATTCTTAGTTTAATATAGTCAATAATCACTTATAAAGAATTAGAGAGACCATTCATTACTGAAAAAAATAACTCGCAATTTTTAAATTGTCGCTTTTTAATTAATAATCATTTATAATGTTATTTATTACTTTTTTTCAATAAGTAACGCGTAATTCCTAATCTTAGTGTAATCTCAGCATTTAGTTCATCATTACAGTCATAAAAATTGCAATATCATTATTAAATTATTATAAAAAGTAAAAGTAACTGTAAAAGTAATGGGAAAGTAACTCCTCCATTTCCTGTTATAATCACGGATAAATGTGTGAGATTATCAAAAAGTCACAGTGATATTACGTTATTATCTTAATCTGTGAATATTATAGCATGGGAATGTCACAATGAAGTGCAATTTTTATTACAGCTTCATATAATGATAACGATATCTCACATGTAACAAAGCAGAAATTTGCACGTCATTATGACTCTGCTATGATGTCACCGTTACACTTGTGACAAAATTCGCACGTCACTATGACATTTACTGTGATGTTACCATGACCTTTTTTGCTATGGAGAAAGCGCTACGGATTACATACTTCGTTGGTCTGCTCTGTCCATAGAACCGATGTTCGGTGTAATACATCAAACCGTGGTATTTTACGCCGAGTTCGTACATTAGTCCACCTTGCAAAAATCCATTCGTTATCTCCCATTCTCCGCCGATCATGATCAGGATAGGGCCATTTTTCTTCAGAAATCCAGAGTTTTCTTTGTAACGCTATACAGCAATCGATTAATGTTAATTAAAAAAATTAACATTTTAAGTAAAACAAGCTTTTTGAATAACGATGATAATTACCATCGACCAAGTGCGATTGTCGCGATGATTGAAATGATCGAGAGGCTGAGTAATCCAACCTTCAACTATATTCTTGTTTGCATCTTTTGTTAATAATTCTGGCTCCTCCAAACCTTTAAAAGTAAATCCTCGAAAACCTACCCCGTTGACGAGGGGATGGACTGAGCACAGAACGAACAATACTTTTAATGTGATCATAATACGTTTTTCGTTCGCAATTGTATAGCAGAGAGAAAGTTTTGTATACTTTAAAGTATACTAGATTAACGCTGAAATGCGACTGATTATTACTTGTCATTTCTTTTAGTTATGGCTAGCAGTACAAATCGATACGATATCTTTCATTAATGATCGATAACGCTGACACTTTATTGCATTAACTACTCTTAGAGGAAACGAGAAACAATATTTCGATAATAAGAAACAGCAAAAATGATCTGATAATTGAAGAATCAACTATCAACTAGAACGTGCGATTGCTCGAGGATAGATATTTGTGTACATCTTTATCGCACGATAAAAATATCATTTTAGCTAAATACACAAATTACGTAACATAGTAAAATAAAAATTGAATTCAAGCAGAAACTATTCTGAAATTAAATAAAAAGCATAAATATTCGACAAAGATTTTGTGAACACAATTTTTAACGTCGGCATTTAATGCAACTAAATTTTGTATTCATTCTGCATTTATGAGACCTTATCCTTTTTAATTAATTAATTTTATTAAAAATAAAGATACTATATGTTTACACATTGTTATCAAATGTTTGATATTTAATATTATATGTAATCGAATACATTTTAATTGTAATTTTTTCTAACATTATACGTTGTATTATTTGATTATTTCGCTGCAAATATAAATGCAAAAGAGAGAACTATAAAGCTGCACCAAAAGAATTATTAAAATTAACATTAATGAACAATCCACATAAAAATCAAATTAGAAATTAGATAGAAAGTGAAAGTGATCAAGAATTCTGATTATTGGTTAGATTCTAATTCTCAGTTTGAGTGGATATAATAACTTTTAAAAATTATGTTTCATTTCCTGATCATAATCAGGATTATTTTTCTTAAAAATATGGAATTTTCTTTGTAAAAATCGATAAGCATTAAGTAATTACAAATTATGTAATTACAAACGTGTTTTAAATAAGATAGTTGGATGACAATTATAAATAATATTATCAAGTGATATTAAATAATATTATCAAAGGAATAATTCAATCACTAATTATATATTTGCTCGCATTTTTTGTTAACGGCTTCTTCAAATCTTCAAAAATGAATTCTTCCAAACAAGGATCAATCTGTACTTAGTACTTTCTCTTTGCAATTATATTGTCCGGAAAGTTCGTGCCGATTAACCTATATAATTTAATAAATGTATATACTAAAATTTAAATCTTCTGCGTTTCAATTTTCCTTCAATATCGAACTTTCCGGACAACCCAATACAACAAAGAATATTTCAATTATTCCTTTAAAGCAGGTCAGATACATATTCAAATACGATTGATTAAAATATCTGCCGTTTTTTTTTCATAATCACGTACGATATTTTCATCAACATTGACAATACGGTCATTTATTGCAATACTTTTACAATTAGAGGAAATGCGAAACAATACTTTGATTAATTAACTGCGAAGAAGAATAATCTGATCTAATGATTATGGAATATATTATTTTAAGATTTAAACATGTGATTGCCAATAGGGATGTGTCTTTATCGCACGATAATAGGAATGATTAAATGCATTATTTAAGTGTATTTCAAACAAAAATATCTAATCTATGTTATTTCATCTATATTGGACATTCTTGCAAACAAAACTGAATCGATCAGGTAGAATCACCTTGGGATTACGAACATTTGACTCATCATTGCAGAATGCATAAGCTTTGAATGTTTTTTCGGGTATGTGTTTATATTTTTGCCTGTCGGATCTACATGTATCTCTTTTGATGTTCTCACGCGCGCGAATGCTTTCTTCTAATAATTTTCATGACTACTTATCTTTCTTTCAAAATTTTTTTTAGGACCATCCTCAGATTCATCTTTTTAATTTTGATGTTTATAATTGTTACGGATTCTCTTATGATTCAATTAATAACATTCCGTTATTCAATTAATAACATTCCGTTTATGACATTTTAATTTAAAACTTTCTATACTTGTGTGATTTTTTTATGTCATTTATTATATCCTGCGGGAAATTATTGCGATTGTTCCTTTTTCGTAGAATGAGAATATTTGTCTTCAAACTTGTCTTGCAATCCAATTTGATCATAAGTGATTTGAATGATCACCTCCATTTGCAATTTTTTTTATTATCGTCTTGATCGGATTCTTTCTATTTTGATTTACTTTTAATAAACAAATGACAAATGTTAAATTATGATAAAGAAGCTTTTATCAATTTATTTTTAATTTATTTTTTGCTTTATTACACTACATAATTCTTATTTTTTTGCAATATTTTTTGATGAAAATAAAAAATCAGAGTAAGTCAAATATAAAGGAGATTAACAAAAACATAAATAAAATTTCTGAAGAACATAAATGCAAAGAAGGGAATATAAAAGAAGCATTTTAAGAAGCAAATGTTTCTTTAATGATTTACTAATTTACGTTAAATAAAATAAAATTTATGTTTTTGTCGTTGTCTTTTTATAGATTAAACTTACAATCTAATTTTTATTTTCGCCAAAATTATTTTGTATATAAAATAAAAATAATTATTCTGTATAAGATATTTTTATATATAGTTTTTTATATGTAATATAGCATAAATAAAGTAACACAAACCTATATTTGTTTAGCTTGTCGTCAATCAAATTGCTTTTTTCTTATTGGAAATTTTTGATGTACTTATTGTGCAGAATTTGAGAAATGTGAAGATAATTGCATTTTTCATTGCTCTTTGGACAATTGGTTAAACTGCAAACAACGGATCTCAAGGATTTTACATTGACGAACTTACAAATGAGCGGCTTGCCATTATAGCAATGTCCCTTCAGATTTTTCCAAGCTTTAGCTGCCGCTCTTTTTGAATCATACTGAACGTATAAATTTGCACGCCAATGTTTCTTATTCCTCCAGTAACACTTAAGGGTCTTAATCTCGCCGAACGACTTGAGTTTAGTTATTATATTATCATAGAATTTGCAAAAGTAATGCCACATTCCTGAATTCTTGAATTCGAATGCCACATTAGTATTGCTTTCTGTCGGATTTTTCTCGATAGAAAGGTTGAAATACAATCCTATTATCAAGATCACATTGCTCAGAAAGATTTCACGATGGTTTTTAGAGCACTTGTTTTTATGTCTGAAATCAATTACGGAAATCAAAATAAAAATTTAATTTTAACTGAAGTTAATTTTAATTTAAGTAAGATGTTTTGTTCTTAAATTTTAATTTATTTTGATTTAGTACAATTTCATTTAATGCAAATAACTATTAATACAATTTTTTAATTTTCAAGTGGAAAATTTTTTTGGAAACTTGCAAAACATACGATACGATAAAAAGAGTTAATTAAATAACTTTAATATATTAAGATTTTTAGTATTGTTATAAATGATAATGACAAATCGTAAATATTTCTATCTACACTAACCGACAAACACCTGTTAATTCAAAAGATGGGCAAAGTTTCTTAGTAGAGCGGCTGTCTACGACTCGGCGTAAACCTTCGGGCGTTTTCACCCCATCGATATAATCATTGATATCCTTCTGTAACTGTTTGCTTTTACGAAGTTGCTCCTCGCGTTTTTTCTTTATCTCTTCTATCAGAGATTCGCGTTTTGTCTTTTTTTTAGAATTCTTTTTCTCACGTTTCTTATATTTTTTTCTCGATCTTGAAAGAATCGATCTTGTAATCTTTCTTTGTTTTTGGAGCAATTGCCATTTTTTTTGTTTTTTTATCTGCACAATTAAGAAAGAGATAGTACTTAATTATTTAAATTACAAGCATACTCATTTATTTGAAACGCAGAAAATAATATTTTTTCATATCCATATAAATTCCAGTTATGATATTTTATGAAGGAAAGTGACTTAAAAACTAAAATAAATTTAAAAAATTTGAAATATACGTTATGTAATAAATATATGTTTATGTATATTTAATTAAATAAGTAGATCTTTGTGAAAGGAAACAATTATAAGCATTGATTTCTCTTTGCCATCTGTTGTTACTAACACAAATGCTTTATACAATATTTTATAAAATGAAATAATAAATATTTATTTTATAAATATATATTTGTTTCATTTTAACATGTTTAAAAAATTTACAATTTTTAATTATAGTAATAAATTTATTCAAAGTATAAATTTATGATTCAAAAAATGTAAATGTTAAACGTACAATTAATATTACACGATAACCAATTATTATTATATCCCAGAATATTACAATAAATGTTTATTACTATTTATTTTTTCAAATTTCATAAAAATATTTTTATAGCATTTATTACATATATTTACAATAAATATTTCATAACATTTATAATAAATATTTATGATGGTACAAACTAAACCATAAAAATATTTAAAATAAGTCATAAATATTTATAAATTTTTTGTAAATATTTTATGAATATTAGTGAATTCTGGGATATGTTACTATATAATATTAATTGCTTTAACAATTGAACATCGTATAATATTTATTACATTTATACTTTATCCAAGCTAACATATGGAAAATATTCAAAAGGAGCTTTTATTAAATCTTGTAAGTGAATTTTATTGTAACAGAAAATTAATTATTAAAATGTTAGTATTTGAACATGAAAAATATATGAAAAAAATTAAATTAAGATTAATAAAAGGAATTTTTTCTAAAAATAAATTAAAAATGACTTTTTACTTCTTCTTTTAGCCAGTCTAATTCTGTGAGAAACCGTCTCATCCGTTTGTAAAGTTTCTCCATCGCAATAAGACGTCTTTCCTTATGAATGGGATTTGTCAAAGGACATTCTTCCATCCTTGTGCTCTTTTAGGAGCAAATATGATGAACAATGTGAAACACACAAAAACAATTCTATTAAAACCGGCGATTTGATATCTGATAATGAGGGAGAGAATGATGTATCTCTATATTGCCCTTTTAGCTTAATGAAATGTATAATTAAAAAATTTTTTGTTTGAATATGTGCAATTTAAGCAAAATATATTTTAGAATTAAATAACAAGAATATATTTAACAAAAATTTGATAAAGTAGTTGTTAATTTTGTTTTTCATTTTACTTCTTTATTAACTTTATTAAACATAAAAGAAATTGTAGCGTAAAAATCGTCGATTTTTATCTCCAACCGGAAAATAAAATTTGTTTAATTTACATTAGCAGATCACGTGGTGATTAAATTTCCATAAATATAAAGGGAATATGTTTACTTCATATTTATAGAAAACTAATCATCCCTTTCTATTATATTAACATTTAAAAAAATAGTCTAATGTAGTTTATATGATAAATTGTTTAAATTTGTGACTTAACATATATTGGATTATTGAGATTAGCGTATTTTATTTAAGAACAAAATTGATGTGTGCTCAGAAATAATATTAGACGAAATCAAATATGATTTCGATTAGACCAAATTTTAGATGAAAAAATTATCTAAATAAATGCTTAATCTTTGAATAAGTAATATATTTAAAGAGACGAAGCAAAGCATTAAATTTTTAGCGACACAATTCTATTAGATCATATTTATTTATTTTAATTTGATTTGTCAGTGATGGATTATGAGTTTTCTAATTTTCGTTATTGTTATTTCTTCCCTGACTATAAACAAATTAATTGTAGAGGAAAAGAATCTTTTATATACAATGTTCGAATCTTTGCGTCAAAACGCATGTTATATATCTTTGATTATCTCAGAAAGCGTAATCTCTCTTTTTTCTTTGTAAGTTTTTTTAGCAATTTTTTAAATTTGTATTTAGTTTATGTAATTCTGTGATTTTATTTAAAAAAAAATTTTGACTACAATATGGTTAATTTGGTAATTTTTAAAAAAATTATTAATATTTAAATATTAATTAGATTCCAGACAGTTATAAATCAATTTTTGGCCAATTTCTAATCAGTTTTTAATTGAGCTTTCCCAAAATTTTCTTTGAGAGGTGATAAATATCTCTTGCGCTGTAATCAGAGAAAGCATGTAAAGGCACAGTTTCCGCATTTGTAAAGAAAAAATTTAGTTGTTCCAGTATGAATTCCAACGATATCATTATAATGTATGGCATAAGCGGCTTTTTTAGAAATCTCGAAATTGATTCACATTTCAAATGTTTATTTCACAAAAAAATATATATACGAGATGTTTGGTCGATTTTTGTTAAATCAACTTTGCACTTTTTTAATGAGTATTTCAATTATGTAAAAAGATTTTGCAATCTATAAATCTATTTGGAAAACTTCCTAACCTGTAGTATTAATAATTCTGTCACTTTAGAATTCTTTGAACTTTTTAAGGGCAAGTGTTGCAAATTTGCAATGTTTACCTTAAAATTAAATTCGGAATAAATTCGGGATAAATTCGAGATCTCTGCAAGTTATAGTTATACTTAAGAACTGAAGCTGGAAATATATATAGGATTGAATACTGAAACATAGTACTTCTACCCATCAGAAGGTTATACATCGGAATATATCGATAGTGTAATTATCGATAGATTCTTTACAATTACAAGTCATTTTTTTTAAAGCAAAAATAAAAGAAACATTTTCTTTTATTAATAAGATGATGTCGTCCATAGAGGAAATACATAGAAATATAAAACATAGAAATATAAAGAAAACGTAATTTTATTTATGTATTATATTTTGCATATTGTATTTTATAGATATCCTGGCGAAAATAAAAATCAAAGTAGTCGAATGTAAAAGTACTCTCTAAAACTTTTAGAATTTGTTACTCTGAACTTTGTTACTCTGAAGTGAAATCTCACTCTTAATTGAAAATTGAGCTATCCTTTTTAATCTCTTTTTCAAACTGATTCAATTTTTACTTTTTCATTCATTTTTCTATTTGAAAGAATTTAGACAGATTTAGAGTAACAGAAGCATAAACGAAATTTCTAGGAGACAAAAATTAAGACAATAGAAAAAATATGGATTTATTTATTTGTCTCCCGTTCTGAAAATTGATAACGGGCGTATATGTACATACATATATTGAAAAATTTGATAAGTACTTTTATAAAAAAATCTATTTATCATTTACGTCGCGAATCTTTGCTCTATAGCTTCTAAAGGAGCTCTAAGCTTCTAATAATATCATTAAATTATCAGATAATAAAATCTGATTATCTGATTATTCGCTAGTAATAAATGCCGCATTATCCAGTTATTTGATAAATTTATTAATCAGTATATCTCTATACATATGTATAATCGATATTGTACAATGCATGATCGTTAAGCCTACGACACACAGTGTACATTTTTCTACTGGATTGCTTGCGTTTTAGAAAATTATTAAAAATTCTGCATTCTGATACAATTCTAATAGTTTATTAAAACAATTCATCGTTTTGATAAAAAAATATATCGTATGCCTCTGGCTTTAGGCATATGTTGTGTTAAACATGGATATTTTGTCTAATAATAAGATAACATTCCGAAATTATAAAAAGAATATTTATTAAATACTGTAAGTGAATTTTATTTTCGTTACAATATTTTGATTATTAAGATATTAGAAAAAACTGTAAAAGAAAATTAAAAACCAATAAAAAATTTTAGATTAAAAAAGTATGTAATTTGTTAAATAAAATTTTTAGTCACGTAATATACAAAAGGCACATTTATCACAATTAAATGAGATAATACTTGATTAGATCAACTCATTACAATATCGTTAAATTATAAATGACAGCGTGCGCATAACATATGCATGCTATCATTTAATAATTCAACGACATTATAATGAGTTGATCTAATCAAATATTATCTCATAAAATCGTGAACATAAGATCGATGAATATCTTTTGTATATTACGTGACTTTCAACTTGGCATCTAATAGTTAGTACTTGAAATTGCAACAATTACAATCATGGTTGATACTATACAAAACGCTTTTCGATCTTTGATCTTAGTTGCTTTTATTCTTGGTTTAGGAAATTTCAGATATCCCCTCAGTTATTGGAGATTTCGCTTAAGTGTCTTTTACATGATAATGGTGTGGAGTTTCTATGCCTTTGCATTTTATGTTATGATACAGAAATTTTCGCCAATAAATATATTTGATAATCCTTTGATTTTTACATCGATAAGTACAAATATTCTTGTGACGATAATATCTGTAACTATCACCGGTCGCAAACAGCAGGTATGTTTTTTATTTATGAATATGAGATCGTTTTAATTTAATCGTTTTTAATTTAATACAAAGATAATGCACAATAATATTACTTGTCATTTAGAATTAATTTTATTTTTATTTATTTAGAAAAGTCAAATTTAATTAAAATTTGAATTAAACACAAATCTAATTTTACATTCACGTCTTATGTTTTTAAAAAAATTTTATTTAAAAATATTAATTTTTGAAGGAGGTTTTACAAAATGTTAATTAAGAAATTTTGTATTCAATCTATCAGATAATATAAAAAGTTTTAACAAAATTCTTATTAATTGATATGATAAGATTTTAGACTAATGAGAATAATTCCTTGATTAAATGCATTGATGGGAAATGATTTTTTAAGATTATATTCAACAATTTTGCAAGATAGAAGAGATGCTAAAAGGCCTCTTCACAGATATATATAGGTTGTGGCTAATATAAGGTAACAAACTTCGAAGCTGAATTCTTCAAAATGAAAAAAATTCATATGAACATATATTCGCAAATTCACTGTTACTCAAAATGTTTAATAGAAGAAAATAAAAAAAATAATATTTATTATTATTTAATATAATCTATTTTCAATTTTTAATTATAATAATGTTTGAAGTGTCTCCCATTTAATTTAATACATATTTGAACACGTCGGATTATGGACTGTCGCACTTTTTCAAAAATCCCAGGGCAATTGATATCATAAATATCAAAGATGTGTTGGCGTAGCATTTTTTTTTGCGATCGAAACTTCACAAACTAAGGACTTTAAGTGTCCGATAAAAATCTAGAAGGGATAAGAATCTTAGAGCTTGGGGGATTATACATAATATACTTAAACATTTTGAGTTACATTTCAGTAACAGTATATTTGCAAACGTATGTTTATATGAACTTTTTTTTTCATATTTTGTAGAGAATTTGATTCCGAAATTTGTTATCTTATTTTAGTTACATCTTTTATCGTCGGATTGATGTAATTGTTATTTTTATATTTATGTGATTCGGTTTGATGCACGTATTGATTTGGAGTGGATATTTATATTTTTTTATGTGTGTGATTTTTTTTTTATAGGATATTATGTGGGCATACTATAAGATCTATTTTTTGACTGAAAAATTCTCTTATTTAATGAGATTTATTCTTATTAAAATTATAATGCTTTATTGTTAAATATATTATTACATATATACATATTTTTGGTATATTCTTATAAGAATAATGATTTATATATTCTTTTGTCAATAATATCTTCAGAAAATCCATATATGTATTAAAAAACTTTGTCTTGTGGATGATACGTTGGAAAAACTTGGGACGCCTAAGAAATATCATACAATTAAAAAATTGATAAGATTAATATTAATCATATATTTTATAATGTTTCTCATATTATTTGCTACCGATTCCATTTGGAATATAGAAAGGCACAACAATATAAATGCCGTAATTATTAGTTTCATTGTGGGATATCCTTTTCACGTCAACACTATTGCAGATATAATAGTTGCGTGTTTTCTAAGGTATGTAAACTATTATTTGTTTAAAGTTATTATTAATAAACATTATTAATTCTTTTGAGACTTCCATAATACTTTCAATATAGGAGTTACTTGTTTCGCTGAGCTTCTTTCCGTCTATCTAGATCCATTATACGAGAATGCCACTTTTATGAACATTGCAATTCATTTAATCAAGTATTAGAAAACTCGTTTCTCGCCTCGGATATGGAGATAATCCCCAAAATGAATAGCTCCTGAATAAACACTATTATTAAAATTCAATAATTTTTATAGATTTTAATTATAATTAGATTTAGCTAGATTTAAAAGTTAAATATATTATATGAAATGTGTATATCTTGAAATTAATTAAATTGTTTCATAATGATGTCATATAGATATAGTTATTTGGTAATTTATTAAAATAAAAATTTTCGATCGATTATGTAAATTCATAAGTTTGTGATTATTATTTATATAAATTCATAAAATTTTAATTGTAAGTAAAAAAAAAGAATTCGAGAAATATCTCATTTTTTTACTCTATTGTGTTCGAAAAAATACTATTTAAAAACAACTTTTTAAAATACTTTTTAATAAAAAATTGTAGATATATTGGTACCAGAATAGATGAAATAAATAGTTATATTGAACAACTATCAGACATAGAAGAGTGTGGGTTGAGATGCAAGTGGAAAAAGCCTCTCATTATTCGTTATTATGTTCGCAGTGCAGAGAATCGCAAGCATGTATTATGGACTGTAATGTAAATTGATAGATAAAATGTCACAGAAATTAAAAAAACGATATTTCATAATAAAAAGTTATTATATTAGTTATTAAACATATAAGTATCGCCATTTTTCATATTCTGTTTAATATAATGTGACATGTCACACACAACATTAATTTAATGGCAATTTTGTATTTGTCTATAATAACCTATTAAATTTTTTAATTGTAATTTACGTATCGAATACATTAATTTTATATTATTTTAAATAAAATTTTATGCAAATCCATCTTCGAAAATTATTTACGTACAAATAAAGAAAAGAAATTCTAAATTAGTAGATCTAATATAATTTAAATTTTTTCGTAGAATTTATATTATTGAAAGACTTTTATTGAATTAAATTTTTTACAACATTTGAATCTATTATATAATATGTTACGAATCTATAAGTTATTTTTATATATTTTTATATATTTTTATATATATATTAATAATAATCAAAGTAAAATTATTTTTGCAAAATTGCATTGCTCAGTTTAAATAAATAAAAACTTTTATAACTATTTATGCTAACATAAACTAGTATTCATTTGTATAATTTTTATTAATTTTCATAGATCCAGAGATCAAAGTTTAATGATCGCCGATTTATTTAGAATTTTATGCACATAGAATATTGCCTAATATCTATATATGGGGGTCTGTCCCAAAAGTATTCTACCTCTACGTATATGTTTGCCCTTGATTTTTTTTACAAAACAGGCAGAGAGAGAGAGAGAGAGAGAGAGAGAGAGAGAGAGAGAGAGAGAGAGAGAGAGAGAGAGTAG
>NW_012130097.1:2106554-2110541 GCF_000143395.1 Atta cephalotes
TTCTCTCTTCCTTTTTCCTTTCTTCTTCTCTCCTCCTCTCTCTCTCTCTCTCTCTCTCTCTCTCTTTCTCCAAGATGACTTAAAACTTTTTTTTTAGAAAATATAAATAAAAATTGATAAAAAGAAATACTGTGAAAATAATCGAATTGTTAGATAAAAAGAGCATAAAAATAGCCAACACTGGCTCTTTTTAAAAAAATTATTCAAATAATTTAAATACAAATATTTTGATCTTATTATTAGATAATGGTTAAAATCCATTTTAGTTACGGATTTATTCTTATTCCCCAATTATTGATCGATCAATATCGAATTAATGTCAATCAATGTTGAATGAACATCAAGTGAATCAGCATCGATTTGATGTTGATCGATTACCCATTTCTGGCTAGGTTGAATAACCAGCTTATTCTCGACGTGTCTACAGCCTCTACTACTACTATTTATTGTAGATATCTGTTCTACAATAGAGTCGTAAGTGATGAGCCGTAGTAAGAAATTAATCAATCATAGTCGATTATTCTTCTCACACTTACAATAACTGTTGACCAATTTCTTACGGCTTACGATCCTACTTGCGATCCTATTGTAGAACAGGCAGATTTTCTTATTGCTTACGTTTTATTACCTTATGTTTTTGTTAAAATATTTTTTAAAATATTTTGTTTGTAAAATATTTAATGTGTCATCTACAACACACGGTAAAAAGTAAGAGAATAATATATTGACCAATAATAGTTGATGATTCTTCTCACATTCGATTCTGATAAATTAATTTTATCTTATTCTTACTTCTTACTCCATGTATCGTAGACAACATTTCGTAGACAACATATAACTGAGACGATAGATCATGTTAGATTATTGTTAGAGTTTCGCCAAAATAATATGAGCATACACTTTGCACATGTGATTTTGGAAGACTATTTGTTATTTGAGTCTATGCGATTATAGATTGATAGATACAATTATTATAAGTTTTAAAATCATAAATAACATAATAAATAACATAACCTTTATACCTAATAATATAAACTTTATATTATTTCAGGTGCAAGAAACTAAAGCTTTGGTACATAAATTAACAGATCTCAAACGCTTTATGGAAACTCGTGAACAGGTGAAATAAATTTTTTAATACTTTTCTAAGTATAAATAATTTTTAAGTAATTTTATATATTATATTATAATACCTTTTGACAAGAATTATATTATATTACAGATTTATCAGTTTCTTTTGCAAATGTCACTTCGGCCATTGGAATTCCGCGGAATGGACATGTTCCATTTTGGTTACAAATTCATTAACAAGGTTAATTTTTATAATCTTTAAAATTATTCACATCTATATAAGTTTATACGGAAAGAACGATTTTACTGAAATATCTAAAAATTTAGCTTGATACAAAATAATGGAAAAATCCTATTTGCCTATAGTATTATTTGCCTACATCTTTTGCCGACAGTTTGTTTGCGCACTAAAATTATTGTCTACAGTTTGATTGTCTACATATACTTTTTTTTGCATACATAAATAAAAATTTCAGAAATAAGTCTCTGTACATATTATTTATTGCAAAGAATATTACTAAGGCCTTGGGCTAAGGTTTACAATGTTCATACGGAATATTAGAGATCCTGATTCGACTCCTGGCCCAGGTAATATTTTTCGTAATAATTTCACAGGTTTTAAAATATACATAATTAAATATGGAAAGATTATTAATATTTCAGATGAATTGTCTTGATAGTCCGATAGTAACAAAGTGTAATCATATTTTTTAGATAAATTCATTTAAAGAACATGTATATTTATTAGTTTAACATCTCTTTGACCATTAAGTAGCATTTTTCGTATTTAAGAAAAATAATTCTGTTAAACATTAAAATAATTATGTAAAAAATTTCGGCATAATGAAAACAGCAGTAAAAAAATTTGTTATTTTAGCAAACAGCTTCAGCGTTCTACATAATTATCTGATAGTTCAAAAATTATTTTTAAATTAGATAGTTCAAAAATTATTTTTAAATTAGGAGAAACTTGTGTGTTGACATAAGAGACAAATTAGCGTTCCATTTACGTATTTATGATAAAGGAAACAATGGAAAAGTATTGCAAAATATTTTTTTACAATATAAATGTTTCTCTCTAAGTTTTATTTAAATCAAACAAGTATTACAAATGATTAAAATTGGATGGGGTGTGTTGGCTCATATCGTAAGAAAAGATTAGGTTAACTTGCACGTATGAACATTTAATTACAATTTAACACTAACCAAACGCTTTATATTTACAATGTTTTTATATTAACATGAGGTAGAATTAAAATAATTTACATTTTTCTGTAACAATATTTAATTTACTATTTGATCACAAAATAACTTTGGAAGATACAATTTTTATTAAAAAGTACATATCTATTATCTAATTTTTATTTCTATTATTTTCCTATTATATTTTTGTTAGTTTAATATAATTTATTTTAGAGGCAATTTATACTGTGATATGTATCAATTTATCCCACATATTGGGGCAAATTAACTAGGCAGGGTACGTCACTAAAATCTGGACAAATCGAACAATTTCTTTAAACAAAATATTTTTAATGAAAAATTAAATATTATAAAAAATCCTTTTACATGGCACTTAGGGAATCCCTGTAGAACACATTATTCGATATATCATCCATTAGCTTTAATGACGGCCTCTATTCTCGGTCTGAAGCGTTCGCATGCTATAATGTAGCGTCCATGCTGATAAATGCTGCCTCAATAACGGTCCTTAATGACATTGGGATGCTGGTACTTGTTTGTGATTTAAATATGCTCCATACATAGTAGTCCAAAGGATTTAAATCTGGGTTGTTGGGAGGTCAGAATGGGAGCAACTCAGCTTGTCCTGACAACTTCAGGGCGCATCTGTCGTATTTTTAACGATTTGTAACGATTTGTAACGAAGGTCCTCCTCGGTAATTCGATACATTGTTGACTCGCTTATACCAACAATCGATGCTAATTTTTGCAACGATTGCCCTGGGTTTGAAATCAGCGTTTGAGCCCTTTCAACGATTGCAGGAGTCCTCGCATTCTTTCGAGTGACTCTTCCTCGCTGGCATCTTCGTTGGACTGTTCTAAAGCCGTATATTTTGCCACAACGTCATAAATGATTGATCTCGGATATCCAAAGAATCGAATTATTTCTGTTGCTGAAGTTCAGTGCGAAGGTCTTCGACTCTTCGATTATATTCCGCACTTGATTTCAACATCGTGGCCATTTTGAGAATATGTGAGAATATGACTCTTTACTAGAAGCATCAGGCTTTCTCGGACGCCAACAATAACCTTTGATGAAGGTCACAATATAGCGAAAAATTTAAATTGAAATTTGTCCGACTTTTGATGACACAATGCAGCATATTCGTATTTCATTTATTGAAGAAATTATACAGTGTATAGAACCATTACTGGTATGAAAATGTAGAGAAAAGTTCTATTTAACATATTGATATATTTTAATCATAATAATTAATTGTTTAAAAAAATCTAATGTCAAAATTGTGAAAACTGCCAATGAGATCCGGTCTCTCCTATCTTTAAGTTAAATTTTTTAATATTTTAGCAAAATCGTTCTTTCCGTGTAACAATAATTTATAATTTATATAATCAATGAATGAGAAAAATTATAGTAATGATAAAGTATTTATATAATTTGTATAATTGTGCTTTTTCCTTCTAGTTCTTTATGTGGGTACTTAGCGTTATTGTTTTTATATTACAAATGGATACTTCTCCTATGTCCCAATTACTAAAGTTTAACGGAATTAATGGAACATGTTTGGAAAGAAATTTTAATTTTTCACATTTTGAAATGAAACATGTATAGAAAGGAAATATATGATTATAATATCTTTCATATTGTTAATTTATTATTAAATATAATTAATATAGAAATATTGAATATAATTAATATAGAAATAATTTATTATT
>NW_012130097.1:2111510-2114632 GCF_000143395.1 Atta cephalotes
TTAGAATGACGGCAAATAATGTCAGCTTATTACTTGAGAGGCAATGAATGTGTTGTTTATCTCTTATAAAATCTCTTTTATAAATTTTTTATACATTTTACGTTTTAGTCATATTGTGAAGGATTAAAGCATGATTTTCCTAAGATAACACGTTTTCAGCTTAATGTTAAAATTATATACAATTTTTAATTTTTGGGCCTATTATAGTCAGCTTTTTGGCTTTTGGCTTTTTAGCAATTTTCTCGCAATTTAAAAAAATAAAGTTTGAATATTTTTTGATCACACTAGTAGATCAAATAACTTTTTTAAATATGATTTTTTTTAGGTATTCAAAGTAATTAAAATGAGACATCCTGTTATATGTATATGCGTATATATTGTATATGTGTATATATTGTATATGCAAGATGATTCAAAATAACTTTTCGTCCTTAAAGAGACATATTTGACGACTTTCCCTTTGGCAAAAATTTGTCCGAAGCTTAGTTTTAGGAGGGAGGCTCTCACTGCATCGCAGCTGTAATCACAAAATGGTGAATGCGTTTCTATAACATTAGGTTTAATTTATTAAAATGGCTCGAAACGGAATCGAAACATTCTATAAAAATTTTTCACGTTATTCTGTATGTTTTGCGCAATTTATTTTCAGCACTGACTTCTAACGCCTAATATATTTTTTATACATAATTATATATGAAACATTTTTCTCTTGGGGCTGCATAATAAATATATAAGAAATGTGCAAAGTGCAATTCAAAAGAAAGTGCAAATACTTCGTACGAATCAATTATCTCAATTGTGCTATTTAATTATTTAAACATTTGCGATATAATTAGATACATTCCATTGTAGTAATGAACGTAACATTTGCAGAATATCAGTTTTGCAACTTGGAAACTTTAATAGTTAGCACATGAAATTGCGAGAGTCACCATCATGAGGAATAGTATAGAAAAAGCATTAAGTCCTGTTTTCTTAATTACTTTTTTTTGGGTCTTGGGGTTCTTAAATATCCTTCCGACCAATTAAAGTATCGCTTGAGTCTTTTCTATATAATTACTCTGTGGAGTGTTTATACTTACGCGTTATATTATATAATAGATCAATTTTCAATAAAAATTCTATTTCAAGATTTACGAAATTTCTTTGTGATAATAGTAAATTTGCTTGTGACACTGATATCCATAATCATCTCTATCTGCAAACACGAGGTATATATTTTATTTGTAAACATTATTGTTTCAAATACTAGTGTAACATCTAAAATAGAACAAATAATAATGTCCAATATCATCGCGAGAATATCACTTTCTAACAAATAAATTTTATTATTCTAGAAATGTGATAAAGTAAAGCCATAATTATGTTATTTAATTATATTTTATATATTAATGTTTACTTGAAGAATCTAAAGCTTATGAACAGTAAAATTTTATTTAAATGTTTTTATAATAATATAAGCCATTATAAGCTAACGTAATTTATATTTTAATACAATTTTTATGTCGTGCTTATCTCAGAATATGCGTATATACAAAGAGTAAATCAAAATTTGCTTTTGTATAGAGCAAACCAAAATTTTGGTATTGGTCTGCAGCAGACCCATATCAAAATTTTTTTCCAAAGAAAAAAGAAAGAAAGATATTTATGCGTTGATTTTACTCTATTTATTCATCAATCTTTAGAAATTAATATCTTGTTTACTATTATGAAAATTGCAAAATGGTAGAGAACTTTTCAACTTAATTTAGTTTGCTCTATCTATATACGAGCGCTTTGTCAAAACTTATTCTGTATATATAAAATATTTTTTCCGGGAATTTGTCGTATAAAATTGGAATTTATTCAAATGTCATTCTTTCAATATTTTGTTTTCATTTCTTAATTAAGTAATAAAAAATTTTTTAGCATTATAACTTATGCAATTTCCTTAAATTCCTTCAATATTGAATCTCAAAGATGCAAAATAAAGAAAAAGTTTAAAAATATTAATTTGAATTGAAGTTAGAACCTAGCAAATTTACAATGGTCCTTCCATACATATGGTATGTGTTCGAAATTTTTCTGAAAGTATGTTCTAGAGTTAAAAGTATCCCGTATATATCTTATTTATATTTATTAATAAGAAGAGATCTCGCAAGTTTAAAAATTCTATTATTTTTAGAAATATCGAGAATATATACAAAAGTTTAATCAGATAGATGATACATTGGAAGAACTCGGAATATCAAAAGAATATTGTAAAATGGAAAATTTCACAAGACTGATTTTGATTGTGTGGTCTGTGTTAAGTTGCATGGCATGGGCTTATACTTTCTTAGTATACTTAACAGAATACAATGACATAAAAGTCATACTTGTTCCTTGTGTTTTGAGTTATTCTTTATACATTAACACTATCACAGATATAACGTTTGCGCTACTTTTAAGGTAAATCTTATTGCAATACAATCATATTATTTTATAGTGCATAATAAGACTAATTTGAATTTTTAGCGTTTCTATGCATAAAATTGTAATACCTTTATATTTCTACAAAATTGTAAAATTTTTAGCAGAAAAATTTTTTAAATTTTTACTTCGTTATATGCGTATGTAAGAATTTAATTATGTTTTTTCTAAATATTCTTTTAAATTCCAGACATATCGGTACTAGATTGGATAAAATAAATAATCATATTATAAAAATATCAGAAATGGAGGACTATGAATTAAGATGCAAATCGAAAAAGATTCTTATTATTAATAGCCACAATGTTCGTGGTGCTAAGAATCACAAATGTTTATTAAGGATCGTAATGTAAATTATTATTAATTTTCTTATTTATAATTTTCTTATTTATAGTATAAAGATAAATAAAAATAAATATTTTATAAAATAAAAATATTGTATAATAAAAAAAATAATTTAAAATATAAGGTAAATAAGAAGAATCATTTGATTGACATTTAATAATTAATTAATTAATACTTATTTTAATATTTTATTGAGAAACAAAAATATTTAATAACTAATAATTATAATATTTAATAATTAATAATGAAAAGATAAGGATGTTGGAAAATTGGTTTTTGAATTTATTTTTGGAATTAATATTTGTAAATATATTAATATTAGTTTC
>NW_012130097.1:2119642-2125226 GCF_000143395.1 Atta cephalotes
GTTAAGATTATCGAAGCGGAGTCCCCTAAATTAAATTTTTTCAAATTATTTAAAATATGTCATATTTAAAAATAGACTTACATTTTTTTTCTCCTCCGATTGATTATCAAAATAACAATAAGATTTCTATTACATAATAAATATTATCTAGATTATCATAAAAAGCACAATTCTGAAAAGATCTTATTGTCAATAACTTCCAAATAATTATAAATGTAAAATAATTATATAATTAACCATTTCAGGCGCAAAAAACTAAGGAAGTTATTCATAAACTAACAAATTTTAATTCTTTTGCTGAAATACGCGAAGAGGTAAAATAAATTTTTTATTCAAATACTCTTGGTTCTATAATAATAATCTTTATATTTAAGTAAAAATTATATATCATGTAACTCAGATTTATCAGTTTGCTTTGCAAACATCACTGCAACCGTTGAAGTTTAGTGGATTGGGTCTATTTTATTTCGGCTATGATTTTATTCATAAGGTTAATCTTTGACGTCATTAATATTTTTATATAGAAACTTAGTATGTTGCAAAACTCTTTCAATAGTAATATTTTTTATATTTTTTTTTTTTAGTTCTTCGTATGGATGATCACTGCTGTTATTTTCATGGCGCAAATGGATTTTTCTCCTTTATGGATGCTCCGAATGGAAAACAAATAATATAACATATGACAAATAATATGTGGCATATATAATTGAAAATTGAAAATTGCTTGTCATTCTAATTATATATAAATTGTTTGATAAAGACCGACAATAAGATTCCTGAGATCATTTTGAGATGAAAATCATAAAAATTTTTGAATGAATGAGCACTTAAAGTTATTGAATCATTTACCATTTGAAATTTGCGTGCTTTGATGCGGTTGGATTTTCCGTTATATTACATCACACCGCACGAATTTTAGGCAGTATAATTCGATAATTTTAAGCGCTTATAATTCAAAAACTATTAAAGCTACAACACTTTGTAGAATTTTTTGTAGAACATTTATTAGAATTTTTGTCTCAGAATGATCTTAAAAATTTACCCTCAAGCGTTGTTATGATTTTTCTTAAATTGAACATTGTATATATGATTCACGAATTTGTTATCTTAATTTATATCGTTATAGCTGTATATACTTTACATTTAAATTGAACTTTTTTAAATATTTATAGATATTACTTTCTTAATTAATTAATTATATAACATGTAAATATAATTTTTTTATTTAAAATGTTAATCAACATTATTATTATCATAGAACATGTCAATTCAAAAATTAATTTTTCGGATATTACAAATATATATTATATCGTTATTCAATTTAACTTTATTTTTCATATAATTCTGAAAAATTTTAATACGGAACTATATAATATATACTATATAATATAATTATATAATGTATAATATATATATATATAATTATATATAAATATTTTAATTGAGTTGGAAATATTTGTAGTAATATTTTATTATTATCGTTGACCATCATAAATAGTATAAATGTTAATGTGTTGAATAAATTATTCTACTGGCTCGGTAAACTAGCTGCACATCAGCCAAATGAATCCAATAGATATACGACATCAGTTTTCAATAGGAATAATAATGACGAGTGAATTCCATAGAACTATCTATACATTCTTTGTTTTGGATTTGTTACGTTTTTGGTCTAGGCGTCTATACACGAAAAATTATTTGAGTATTTTATAAATACTAACTATTGAATCCCAAGTTGAGAATCATGAATTATACAAAAGGCGCATTCATCACGATTACATGATGATATTTGATTAGATCAACTCATTGCAATGTCGTTAAATCATTAAACGATGTTGTAATATGCTGATATAATCAAATGTTATCTCATATTAATTATGAAATACGTTTATAAATATGCTTTTTGTACATTGCACGGTTCTGAGCTTGGCATCCAATAGTTAGTTAATTATTTGAAATTGCAACAGTTACGATCATGGTTGATACAATATAAAAAGGTCTTAGACCTTTAACCTTAGTTGCTTTTGTCCTTGGTTTCGAACATTTCAGATATCCTCTCAATTATTGGAGATTTCGCTTGAGTATCTTTTATACAATAATTGTGTAGAGTTTTTGTGCCTTTACGTTTCATTTTATGATGTACACATTTTCACCAAGTCGTATTTAATAACCATACGGCTTTTTTTTCGGTAAATATGAATATTTTTGTGATGATAATACTTGTGAGCATCATCGTTCGCACCAAGTATATTTTTTACTTATAAATATTAAATCATTTTACTTCTAATCTAGCACAAAGATAATGCACATTAATATTACTTGTCATTTTGGAATTACTTTTATTTTTATTTCTTTAGAAAAGTCAAATTTAATTAAAATTTGAACTAAATACAAATCTAATTTTACAAATCTAATTCACATTGCATAAAGCACATAAAATTGTGTTCCTTGAAATGAATTTTATTTTGAAACATTAGTTTTTCAAGAAGTTTTACAAAATTTTAATTAAGAAATACTATATTTAATCTAATTTGCGTTAGATAATATAAAGATTTTAACAAGATTCTCGTCAAACAATGATACGTAATTGATGTGAGAATAAGTCTAATTAAATAAGAGAATTTCTATATTCTGTATTAAAGCGAATTTTGCTTAATCATTTCACTGTGTGAATTTATATACATACATATTTTATTCCGCATACTGCGCGCTGAAATCTTTTTCAATCTTGAAACACATTCATGAGCAGAATCAAAGCAGTAATATCATTTATTAAATTGACAAACAATAAGATAATTTCGGGGTTAATAAGAATCTTTTTTTCTTTTCATCGTTCTATATTAGTATCATATTGTTTGAAATATGACTTATTAGTTATTGGTTATTGCGACAAATATTGTCGAAGTCTCAGTGATATGATGCCCGTCTTAGAATGCCGGAAATTTCAAGTTTAAATCCTAGCTGAGACAATATTTATGCAATCAAATTATTCAGATTTACAATTTTTATTATAATATCTGTAAGTTATTAATATTCTTATAAAAAATGTTTATTAATATAAAAAATTATTACACGTAAATTGTATGTCAATTTAATAGCGATTATGTTATTATTCTGGTCAATGAATCGTCAAAAAACAAAAAAAAATTTTGGTGCATTTAGCGAAATAATATATATAAATAAATTTACATAGAAATATTTAAGAACTAAGGTCCGCTTTGACCAAATATGAAAATTCTCTTATTTAATTGAATTTGAACTTGCCAAAGTTATTACTTTATTGTTATAATAACATTAATGTTACGTACACACGTGTTCTTTGTATACATATACTTTTAAGAATAATATTATTAATACTCTTGTTCATGGTATTTTCAGAAAATCCATATACTATGTATAAAAAAGTTTGATCTCGTGGATGGTACACTGGAAAAACTTGGAACACTTAAAGAATACTATACAATTCAAAACTTGATAAAGTCGATGTTAATCATATATTTTATAGTGATTCTTATATTATTTGTTGCCGATTCTATTTTGAATATAGAAAAGCATCACACTATATATAAAAGCTATGATTATTGGTCTTGTTCTGAGATATTCTTTTTATGTCAATTCTCTTGGAGATATAATGTTTGTGTTTGTTCTAAGGTTTGTAAATTATATTTGATAAAAAGCTATTGTTTGATTAAAATTGCTTAATAATAAACTATTACTTTTATTTTGAAGCTTTTATGAATACTTTTAATACAGCAGCTATGTGTTTCCCTATGGGTTTCTTCCCGTATCCAGATCCATTATTAGAATATCAGATCCATTATTAGAATATCAACATTTCATGAGCAGTACATTGCTTTTAGCTTTGGTTAAACTTAATGATAATTCCTCTAAAATGCATAGCTTCTGAATAAACAATATTATTGAATGTGTCTAAATCTGGCTAAGTAAAATCTACAAATATTTTAAAATTTTTTAGATTTTAATTAAAGCTAGATTTAACCGAATTTAAAAGCGTATTATATTAAATTTGTGTATATTGAAATTAATTAAATTATTTCGTATTGATATTGTACATTTGTTATCAATCATTTCTTAATTTATAAAAATAAATAATTTTCCGATCAATTACATAAATTCATGAGTTTGTAATTATTATATAAATTTATAAAATTGTAATTGTAAGTAAAAAAAGATTTCCAGAAATATTTTTTACTTTATTGCGTGCGGAAAAATAATATTAACAACAATTTATTTTAAATATTTTTTAATAAAAAATCATAGATATATTGGTACGAGATTGGATAAAATAAATGGCTATATTGAACAATTATCAGAAGGGTGTGGGCTGAGATACAAATGGAAAAAGTCTTTCATTATTCGCCATTATGTTCGTAGTGCAGAGAATCACAAACATATATTATGGACCGTAATGTAAATAAATAGATATTAAAATGACACAAAAATATTGAAAAAGTAATATTTCATAAAAAAAACAAGTTATTATATTGGCTAAACGTATTATTTAAATATCATCATTTTTCATATTTTATTCAATATAATGTGAAATGTCATACACGGCATTAATTTAATGGCAATTTTGAATTTATCTATAATAATCTTATAGTATTAAATTTGTCGGTTATAATTTACGTAATGTACAAATAATAATTTATCATTTTATGTTATTCTATAATGAAATTTTTCTTTTATTAAAGTCCGCTCTCGAAACCAATTTATGTAGAAATAAAAGAGAAAGAGTATTTAATTAAAAAAATTTAAATTCTTTTATAGAAATTTATTGTTGAAAGAATTTAATTATCATATCATATTTGTAACAAAATTTGAATATTATACATACATTATACGTACATTATACATATCCACATGTTACGAGATATTTTGGTAGTAATATTTAAAGTAAAATTTGCTATTATTTATACGATATTATTCAGTATAATTAAATAAACGATATAATTAAATAAACAGTTTTGTAACTAACTATGCTAATGCAAATTAGTATCCACTTATAACTGTATAATTTTTCTTAATTTTTATATACCTAGAATTAGAATCACAATAGTTAACGATTTATTTCAAATCAAAATTTTTGCAAATTTTTCACTTTCATATAGAATATAGAGAATAGTAATATAGAATGTATATACAGAATAGAAGCAGATAATTTTGTAATAGATATATTTATTTATTAAATAATATCGTTCTAGACACCTTCATTCGGAACTCTGTCGAATAGCTCGTGATATGAACGATCTATTCGGGCAACAATTAACATTGCAGGCGATATCTTTCTACTTCATCATTTTAATCACATTTTTTGTTCAATACCATATGATACTGTGTCTAACACATATATATATGCAAACAATTCAGCTATATTGAAACTTATTCTTTCCAACGATATGTGGTGCATGATATTTTTAATAAAATTTACATCACTGAAATCACATTTGCGAATGTGTTAGTGCTAAGGTAAGCTGATTTTTCATATTATAAAAATATGTGTTCCTACAAGAAGTTATAATATTAATCTCTCTCTCTCTCTCTCTCTCTCTCTCTCTCTCTT
>NW_012130097.1:2131009-2136019 GCF_000143395.1 Atta cephalotes
TATTAGAATGACGGCAAATAATGTCAGCATGAATGTTGTTTATCTCTTACAAAATCTCTTTTATAAATCTTTTATAAATTTTAAAAATTTTACGTTTTAGTCATATTGTGAAGGATTAAAACATGATTTTCCTAAGATAATACGTTTTCAGCTTAATGTTAAAATTATATACAATTTTTAATTTTTGGGCCTATTATAGTCAGCTTTTTGGCTTTTGGCTTTTTAGCAATTTTCCTGCAATTTTCCTGCAATTTAAAAAAATAAAGTTTGAATATTTTTTGATCACAGTAGTAGATCAAATAACTTTTTTAAATATGATTTTTTTTTAGGTATTCAAAGTAATTAAAATGAGACATCCTGTTATATGTATATGCGTATATATTGTATATGTGTATATATTGTATATGCAAGATGATTCAAAATAACTTTTCGTCCTTAAAGAGACATATTTTACGACTTTCCCTTTGGCAAACATTTGTCCGAAGCTTAGTTTTAGAAGGGAGGCTCTCACTGCATCGCAGCTGTAACCACGTGATGGTGAATGCGTTTCCACGACATTAGGTTTAATTTATTCAAATGGCTCGAAACGGAACCGAAACGTTCTATAAAAACTTTTCACGTTATTCTGTATGTTTTACGCAATTTATTTCCAGCGCTGACTTCTAATGCCTAATATATTTTTTATACATAATTATACATGAAACATTTTTTCTTAGGGCTGCATAATAAATATACAAAAAATGTGCAAAATGCAATTCAAAAGAAAGTGCAAATACTTCGTACGAATCAATTATTTCAATTGTGCTATTTAATTATTTAAAGACATTTGCGATATAATTAGATACATTCCATTGTAGTAATGAACGTAACATTTGCAGAATATTAGTTTTGCAACTTAGAAATTTTAACAGTTAGCACATGAAATTGCGAGAGTCATGATGAATAGTATAGAAAAAGCATTAAGTCCTGTTTTCTTAATTACTTTTTTTTTGGGTCTTGGAGTTCTCAAATATCCTTCCGACCAATTAAAGTATCGCTTGAGTCTTTTCTATATATTTACTCTGTGGAGTGTTTATACTTACGCGTTATATTATATAATAGATCAATTTTCAATAAAAATTCTATTTAATAGTTTAATAAATTTCTTTGTGATAATAGTAAATTTGCTTGTGACACTGATATCCATAATCATCTCTATCCGCAAACAGGAGGTATACATTTTATTTGTAAACGTTATTGTTTTAAATATTAGTGTAAAATCTAAAATAGTACAAATAATGTCCAATATCATCTCGAGAATATCACTTTCTAATATGAAACAAATAAAATAATTTATTTAGAAATGTGATAAAGTAAGCCATAATTATATTATTGAATTATATTTTATACATTAATGTTTACTTGTAGAATTTAAAGCTTATGAACAGTAAAATTTTATTTAAATGTTTTTATATTAATATAAGCCATTATAAGCTAACGTAATTTATATTTTAATAAATTTTTTATTAAAATATACGTCGTGCTTGTCTCAAAACATGCGTATATACAAAGAGCAAACCAAAATTTGCTCTTGTATAGAGCAAATCAAAATTTTAGTATTAGTCTGCAGTAGACCCATATCAAAATTTTTTTTCCAAAGAAAAAAGAAAGAAACATTTATGCGTTGATTTTATTCTACTTATTCATCAATTTTTAAAAATTAATACCTTGTTTACTATTATGGAAATTGCAAAATGATAGAGGACTTTTCGACTTAATTTAATCTGCTCTATTTATATACGAGCGCTTTGTCAAAACTTATTCTGTATACAAAATATTTTTTCCGGGAATTTGTTGTATAAAATTGGAATTTATTCAAATGTCATTCTTTCAATATTTTGTTTTCATTTCTTAATTAAGTAATAAAAAACTTTTTAGAATTATAACTTATGCAATTTCCTTAAATTCCTTGAATATTGAATCTCAAAGCTACAAAATAAAGAAAAAGTTTAAAAATATTAATTTGAATTGAAGTTACCTATCAAATTTACAATGGGCCTTCCATATATATGGTGTGTGTTTTCGAAATTTTTCGGAAAGTGTGTTCTAGAATAAAAGTATCACGTATATATCTTATTTATATTTATTAATAAGAAGAGATCTCGCAGTTTTAAAAATTCTATTATTTTTAGAAATATCGAGAATATATACAAAAGTTTAATCAGATGGATGATACATTGGAAAAACTGGGAATATCAAAAGAATATTGTAAAATGCAAAATTTCACAAGATTGATTTTGATTGTGTGGTCTGTGTTTAGTTGCATGACATGGGCTTACAATTTCTTAGTATTCTTAACAGAATTCAATAATATAAAAGTCGTACTTATTCCTTGTGTTTTGAGCTATTCTTTATACATTAACACTATCATAGATATAACGTTTGCGCTACTTTTAAGGTAAATCTTATTGCAATACAATCATATTATTTTATAGTGCATAGTGTTAAAACTAATTTGAATTTTTAGCGCTTCAAAATAAATATATGTTGTATTAAAGTATAATAAAATAATAGACAAAATGACATATGGAAGTCAAACGGTCAAACGGTTATTTAATTCTCAGCATTTCATGTGGTCCTTTCACACGGCCAAACAATCATAATGTTATCGCGATGCAATAATCATAATTGATAGTAATTTATTATTATACTTCATTATTGACTTTCTTACCTAATTATTAGATGATCTAAAAGGAGGCTCAAAATAGATGTCGAAACATGAAAATTGATTCTTTGCGTTATGATTATATTAAATGTCATTTTGTATTATTTAACATTCAGAAAGTTTTTCATTTGCGTAATAATTACCGCACTTGATTCCTATATGCTATTTTAACTATGATTTTGTTATATGATAAGGAGAGTCGTTCGCTTGTATTAAAATTAAAATATAATGTAACAAAATAAGTTTAACTACTTTATGTTAACTCTGTTCTATAAACACGTATTAATCTACTATTATATTAAATTCGAATTATTTACGTTAATACGTATGTATAAACTCAGAAATTGTAATACCTATTTCTACAAAATTGTAAAATTTTAAGCAGAAAAATTTTTTAAATTTTTACTTTGTTATATAAGAATTTAATTACGTTTTTTCTAAATATTTTTTTAAATTCCAGACATATCGGTATTAGACTGGATAAAATAAATAATCATATTGTACAAATATCAGAAATGGAGAACTATGAATTAAGATGCAAATCGAAAAAGATTCTTATTGTTAATAGCCACAATGTTCGTGGTGCTAAGAATCACAAACGTTTATTAAGGATCGTAATGTAAATTTTTATTAATTTTTTTATTTATAATATTTATAGTATAAAGATAAATAAAAATATAACAAATATTTTGAAAATAGAAATATAATAAAAAAAAATAATTTAAAATATAGATAAATAAGAAGAATCATTAATTAACACCTAATAATTAATTAATTAATTAACACCTATTTTTAATATTTTATTGAGAAAAAGATTAAAGTATTTAATAATTAATAATAATTAATAATGAAAAGATAAGGATGTTGGAAAATTGGTTTTTGAATTTATTTTTGAAATTGATATTTGTAAACATCTCAATTATTAGTTTCACTATTATCAAATTATTAGTTTTCACTATTATCACATTATCAGTCTTACATGTTTTGTAATGGTATGATTTTTAAAACTTGATAACTTTTATAAAAATATCAACTTAATATATTGGATTGTCCGGAAAATTTCGTGCCGATTGAAAGAAAATTGAAACGCAGAAGATTTAAATTTTAGTATTTACATTTAAATTATATAAGTACCATGCTGTTCTACAAACTTTCTCCATCTTTCAAGCAACTTGAAATTGCGTCCTTCCAGAATCTCTCAGGTTTCAGCGAAAAACTTTTCTAAGTGATTTTTTACCTCGACCAAAGAGTTGAAGCTTTTTCCATTAAGGAAATTTTGTAATGATCGAAATAGACGGAAATCAGAGGTGAGGTCTGATGAATATGGTGGATGGGGTAGAACATCCCAACCGAGCTCAACTTTTGTCGAGTTATCAAAGATACATGAGGCCGCTCATTGTCCTGATGAAACACGACGCCCTTCCGATTCGCTGTTTCTGGATGTTGTTGTTCATTTGTTGTCTTCAATTCGTCTAATTAGGAACAATACTTCTCTGAATTTATTTCGTCTCGTTGTTTGATAAAAGCTTATAATACAGGATCCCTTTCCAATCCCACCAGACATAGAGCATGACCTTCTTTGGATGAAGATCAGCTTTTGGCTAAAGGTGGTTCATTCCGCTTTCCCCCAAGATCTTTTTCACTCAACATTATTGTAAATGATCCATTTTTCATCCCCCGTCACTACTTGCTTCAAAAATGGTGTCTCCTCGTTGCGTTTATAGAACGAGTCGCAAATGGAAATGCGATCCATTAGATTTTTCTCCGTTAAATCGTGGGGAACATACATCAAAACGGTTTAGGAAGCCAAGTTTCACAAAATGCTCGTGGATGGTGGATTTTGACATATTCAACATTTCTGCTAATTTACGTGTCGTATAGCATGGATTATTCTCGATCAGTGTTTTAATCTGATCTTCATCTGTAGTGGAGGACCCGAGCGTTCTTGATCTTCAAGGTTGAAATCACCAGCTTTAAACCTAGCAAACCACTTCCGCAAAGTTCTTTCAGCTACAGCATCTTCGCCATAAACAGCGCATATCTTATTTGACGCTTGTGTGGCATTTTTGCCTTTCCGGTAAAAGAAAAGCATTAAATGCTTAAAATGCATTTTTTTCCATACTCAAAGGCGTATAAAACTGACAAAAATTAACGTATCGCAACCAAATTTTTTTTCAAGTATGTCTGTAGTACCGCCTTTTATGATATGTATGCATGTCATTTGTTTTCAATCGTTCTGATATATTCAGACCTATCCTTACGTCACCTACTAAAAATCGGCACGAACTTTCTGAACAACCCAATAT
>NW_012130097.1:2143441-2151513 GCF_000143395.1 Atta cephalotes
TATATATATATATATATATATATATATATATATATATATATTGGAAAACTTTTCCAACAGTAATATTTTTTACATATTTTCTTTTAGTTTTTCATGTGGATGATTACCGCTGTTATTTTCATGGCGCAAATGGATTTTATTCCTTTGTGGTCCTATCCTGAAATTTACCACCCAGTAATATAATACAGTAATATAATACATTATAATAAGTAATCCTCCAGTGTTATACATTTTTAGAAATACATATGATAACTTCTGAGACCGATGTTTGTACTTATTTGTGAGGAAAGAAATAATAATGAAATAAATCTTCTATAAAAAGCTTTACATAATCAAAATTGTATAAAAATCAAATTTGATTTATTTTAGAGTTTTATATAATGCTATAAATATATACTATTTTGTATAATGAATATATAAGAAATGTGCAAAATGCAATTCAAAAGAAAATGTAAATATTTCGTATACAAATCAACTATCTCAATTGTACTATTTAATTATTTAAAAACATTTGCAATATAAATAGATATAATCATTCCATTATAGTGATGACTGTAATGTTTGCAGAATATTAACTTTGCAACTGGAGCTCTAACAGTTAGCATATAAAAGTATAAGAACCACCATTATAATCGATAGTATAAAAGAAATGTTAAGTCCTGTTTTCTTAATTACTTTTTTTTTGGGTCTTGGGATTTTCAAATATCCTTCAGACCAATTGAAGTATCGCTTGAGTCTTTTCTATATATTTACTGTGTGGAGTGTTTATATTTACGCGTTATATTATACAATAGACCAGTTTTCAATGAAAATTGTATTTAATAGTTTAATGAATTTCTTTGTGGTAATAATAAATTTACTTGTGGCGCTGATATCCATAATCATCTCTATCTGCAAACACGAGGTATATATTTTATTTATAAATGTTATTATTTTAAAACTAGTGTGATATTTAAAATAGAACAAATAATGTCTAATATCACCGCGAGAATATTACTTTCTAACATGAAAAAAATTAACTTTATTATTTATTAAGAAATTTAATGAAATAAAACCTTATATTGAATTATATGGTAATTATACGTGTTAGAAGCAAACTTACAGATTTCAATGATCTTGACGTACGTTGTCATGTCTCTGAGTCACCTTCGACAGATTTTAATTATCGGTCATTATTCGTTTCAAGGTTATTAATAAATTTTTTTAAATGTCTGATTTCTGTATAACATTAAGAACTGCATCATACTTCTCTTTGTTTAGGAATGTTTTTATATTGAAAAACAGCACGTAAATTGTATGCATGGGGGCACGTACTGCCACACACTTTCTCGCGGTACAAGGACTACCCCACCTTTCCTCCTTCCTAAAAGTGAACTTTCCTTCGCATGGAAAGTCATACGCCCCTAGGCAAAAGAGGGAGGTGAGGTAAAACTCGCTTCACGTGGAAAGTTGTTACGTAGGAGAATGTATGGGATAATTTTTAATATTGTATGTGGCAGAAATAAAAAGTTATTTTTAAACTTTTTTTATTTATAATTCTTTAACCAATAATGACCGACGGCTAAATCCTTTTGGAAGTCACTTAGGATCATGATTTTGATAACATATATCAAACTCAAAATCATTGGAATGAACTCTCTTCATCAACATATTTACTTATTTTATTTTTGATATATTATAAAAACATTCTGTATTTTATGTAAGCATTATTCGAAAACATTAAAACACAGACTAATGTTACATCCGGATAAAATTCCCTCTTTCCTTATTATAAATATATGATTTATATCTTATTTTTATCTTATCACTAGTTTAGTTAGTATTTCGTCTTAGTCTTGATAGTTTGTCCTTGTTTTATCTTTATTTCAAAACCGAAAATTCTTTTTCTCTTTTACAAGAAGGTACATTTAGTTCCTTTATTTAAATAATCAAATTAACAAATAGGTCACGTTATATATCTTTATGCGTCACATAGATTATCTACCCTAAAGAATGTCTAAGAATATCCCATGCTCTCTCTCAAAGAAGCCTTTCTATAAAATAATAATAAAAGCGTATATTAACATTATATTAGTAATAATGTATATTTTATTAGCGTTTAGAAATTAAATAATTAACAACAAAATAGAAATCTTCCCGAATGCGAGGACGAATACCTTTTTCTTCTTTTTTTTCTTTTTTCAATAAAATTAAATCAATTTTAGATATATGATTCAAAATATAATAATAGTAGTAGATTCGTCTCGCATAAGGATGTTAGTTAAGGAAGATCGAATTTTTATTATAAATTATTAAAACTCTCAACTATTATCTATTAAGATTAAATTTGTAGAGTGGGAAGTAGGGCTTACACGGAGCCTTGTTGCCTTATCTTAAGGAAACAAGTGAGTATAGATTCTACCAAATCTTAAGGAATATTGATTGGTCCTGAAAGGACATTCATTTCCAAAATATAAAAGGAGCTGCCGAAAGCAGAAACATGCATTCATTTCATTCAATTCATTCAATTCATTCGAAAAGCAGAAGTAGAAACTTACAGTATAGTCGGAAATTAGTTAGATCAAGGTGAGAATTATTCTCGCGCTTCGTCAGAAATACACTCGTCTGGTTTTCTTTTCGCATTGTTCTATTTTTCTTATTAAATGAAAATACTGAATTGAATCGGCTGAAATCTAAATCTCTGCTCTTCGTTTCATTCAATTACATACAAGTACGTATACATGAGTATCCGAGGGGCTGTTACGACTGTCGCTGCCAATAGCGTGGTCCCCGTCTTATGGCAGTTCTTCGGAATTGATAATTCTTTAGTATTACCTCCATGCTTACTAAAGACCGACGAAGACAGCGAGAGAAGAGATTAAGATTTCAAATAAAATCAACTCTCATTTCAAATCATGATTCCTTATTTTCCTTATTTCCCTTATTTTAAAAAATTAGCACAATTATTAAATCAAAACAAACCGGCAGATTCAATCCGCGAATGCGTACATTCTCGAGAAATTAGAGATCAATCTCACGTTTCCTAATTACAAGGATATTCCTAATTACAAGGAAAAACCGATCCACGTAGATTCTCCTATAAGCTTCGTAATCTTATTGGCACCGATTCAAGATTACCTTCCGAATAATTATCCAATATTTCCTAGTGAACATTCTTAACCGTACAACTTGATTTCCGATAAATTGCTTAAATGCATTGACTCAAAACCAGAGAAAATTTCAACATTGACATAATACTAAATACATATATAATTTTATATAGCATTTATGGTAATTATAAATAAATTTTTTTAATAAATGTTTTTTACTTGGATTATAACTTCTTGTTAAATATTTTCATAGCATTTATTACAGTATGATAAATATTTCATAATATATATAATAAATATATATGATCTGTGCAAGACCACAAAATCATTTACAAAATTTAAAATTATTATTAAAAATAAATTTAAAAAATATTTTGTAAATATTTTATAAATATTGTGTGCTGTGTCTGGGTTCTATCCGTTAATTATTCACCTCAAAACACATTATAAATGTTTACAATGTGACTCAGCAATGTGTCAACAGCACACATGCAACAAATTATCTATTGTGCTCTATTAAAGAAGATACACACATAAGATTAATATTATATAAATTTCATGTTTTAATAATTATTGATGTACAATAAATGCGATACATTGATGAACATAATAATAAAAACTTCAATAATAATGTTGTTGTATATACATTTACCTAAAAAACACATTTGCAATGAAAGAAATAAATCTTAAATGTCTAAAATGAATAATAAAAATACGCCACATTCATTTTGTTCAATAATTACGCACTTGAAAAATTTCAAATCGTCACATATTGAAAAATACTAAATGTTTCAATTTTCAACATGAGGTATTTAAAGCTTCTTTTATTACAATAAACCTTCCAGACTAGTGTATGTTTTCGGAAAGTGTGTGTTCTAGGCTTAAAAGTATCATGTATATATCTTATTTATACTTATTTATACTTATTTATACTTATTAATAAGAAGATCTTGCAGTTTTACAAATTCTGCTTTTTTCAGAAATATCGAGAATATATACAAAAGTTTAATCAGATGGATGATACATTGGAAGAACTTGGAATATCAAAAAAATATTATAGGATACAAAATTTCACAAGACTGATTTTGATTGTGTGGTCTGTGTTAAGTTGCATGTCATGGACTTACGATTCCTTAATAATCTTAACAGAGTACAATGATATAAAAGCCATACTTATTTCTTATGTTTTGAATTATTTTATATACATTAACACCATCACAGATATAACGTTTATCTTACTTTTAAGGTTTGTAAATTTTATTGTAATACAATATTATTTCATAATGCATAAAAGTAATTTGTTTCATAAATAAATTAATCTGCTATTATATATTAAATTCAAATTACTCAGACTAATGTGACTATGAACTCGGAATATCTACAAATTGTGAAATTTTAAGCAGAAAAAAATGTTTCTATTCTTACTTTGTTGTATGCGTATATAAGAATTTAATTACGTTTTTTCTAAACATTTTTTAAATTCCAGACATATCAGTATTAGACTGGATAAAATAAATGATCATATTGCCAAAATATCAGAAATGGAGGACTATGAATTAAGATGCAAATGGAAAAAGTTTCTTATTGTTAATAGCTATAATGCTAAGAATCGGAAGCTTATGTTATGGATCGTAATGTAAATTATTATTAATTTTCTTACTTATACTGTAAAAACTTCTTGTTTATAATCTTATTTATAATACATTTAGAAAAATAAAAATAAAAATATAAAAAATATTTTATAATATAAAAATAATTTAAAATATAAGTAATAAAAAGAATCATTAATTAATATCTAATAATTAATTAATACCTATTTTAATATTTTAATGAAAAAAAGATTAAGTATTTAATAATTAATACTAATTAATAATGAAAAAATAAAGTTATTGAAATAAAATTGCCTTCCGAGGCTATCAGTATGTCTTCAGCAAATTTATTCTATAATGTTTTTTAAAAATAAAAGGTTAATAAATAGAAATGTATTATTAATAGAAATGTATTATTAATAATTATCTTATTATTTTGTTTTTTTTTTAGACATCTTCATTCGGAACTTTGCCGAACAGCTCGCAACATAAATGGCTACTTTGGAATACAATTGACTTTGCAAATGATATCTTATTTCATTATTTTAATTGGAATGGTTCATTCTCAATACTATTCAATATTGCATTGGAAACAAATACACAAAAATAATATAGAACTAAAAATAATGATTGCTAATTACTCGTGGTTTATCTTCTATTTAACTAAGCTCATATCATTGAATTATATATGCGAAAGTGTTAGTACTAAGGTAAATATTTTCAATAATGATTCAAAATTGTAAAATATTAAAATAGATCCGATCATACTTATATAATAAAATATTGCATAACATAATAAATAACATAACTATCAATTTTCTTAAAAGATAAATAATTGCAAATAATAAAACAAATTTTCATGGAAAAATAAATTTTAGATATAAACAAAGTTTTCTTTTATGTGAAAATGTAAATTTATTATTAAAAGTAATGGTAATTAGATCATTATCGATAATAAAACTTTTTCGGAATTTTTGTATTTTTTTATGTAATCTTGATAGAAATTTATGAATAATCGATATAATAACAATCTATTGGATCTCTCATCCAAAAATATAGATAAAATTTATTTATTTTAAATAAAGTATTTCTAAAAGCTCAAATTAGGAGCACCAATGATCCTAATCTTTACATATGTTGTCAAGATTATGACCTTGCATAACCTCCAACACATATTAGCTGTTGCTCGTTAAACAATTATTAACAAAAAAGATAGAAAAATAACATCTTACGTGCTATATAATTAAAAATTATCCCCTCCCCTCCTTGCATAATGATTTTTCAAGCGGACTCCGTCCTCGCTTACAGGCATCCGACGTTTCATGTAAAGTAATGCCCGTATCATTACGCAATGGAGATTAAGGATTACAAATTAAGGATTAGAATTCGATCATTCAGGTTGTTTTAATTTTAACCCGTTTTATTCTAATTGACTGAATTGTAATTCTCAATTTGCAATCCTCAGTTTCCAATGCGTAGTGTGACACGGGCATAAGGTTCACCCCATACTTTCTGCATAGGGATGTACGACTTTTAATGCAAAACATTTACTTTATACCCCTCTATGCCTAGAAACATTCGATTTTCTACGCGAAGTCTACCCCTTTTCTCTTCCTTTATACATAACGATTTTCTAAAATAGTAGGTGAATCTTGTTCTGCACGACAAATTCGAACATTCCTAGGCAGGAGGGAAGTGTGAGATGGATCTTGCTTTACATGGAAAGTTGGACGCTTCTTGGTAGAGGTGTATGTGGAGTGGACATTGCTTAGCATAGAAAATATAGGAGGCCAAATTATTTAAAATAGGTTCCATGTTTTTGGATCATCCTCAATTGATTATCGCTAAAATAACAACAAGATTTCTATTATATAATAAATGTTATCAAGAATAAATATTATCATAAAAATCATATTTCTGAAAAGGTCTTATTGTCGATAATTACCAAAGTAATTATTATAAATGTAAAATAACATAATGAACCATTTCAGGCGCAAAAAACCAAGGAAGTTATTCATAAACTAACAAATTTTAATTCTTTTGCTGAGGTACGCGAAGAGGTAAAATAAATTTTCTATACAAATATATCTAAATAATCTTTATATTTAAGTGAAAATTGTATATCATGTAATGCAGATTTATCAGTTTGTTTTGCAAGCATCCCTGCAACCGTTAAAGTTTAGTGGATTGGGTCTATTTTATTTCGGCTACGGTTTTATTCATAAGGTTAATCTTTAACATCATTAATATTTTTATGTAGAAGCTTAATATTTTGCAAAACTTTTTCAACAGTAATATTTTTTATATTTTTTTTTTTAGTTCTTCATATGGATGATCACTGCTGTTATTTTCATGGCGCAAATGGATTTTTCTCCTATATGGTCCTTCCGAAATTAAAAAAAAATAAATAATATAACACATGACAAATAATAGGTGGCATATATTGTATAATTGAAAATTGAAAAGTGCCTTGTCATTCTAAGTATATATAGGTTGTTTGATAAAGATCGTGAATAATTGGATTTTCCGTTATATTACATCAGACCGCACGAATTTTAGGCATTATAATTCTATAACTTTAAGCGCTTATAATTCAAAAATTATTAAAGCCACAACATTTTGTAAAATTTTTTGTAGAACATTTATTAGAATTTTTGTCGCAGAATGATTTTAGAAATTTATCCTCAAGCGTTGTTATGATCTTTACTAAATTGAACATTGATTGAATATATGATTCACGAATTTATTATCTTAATTTATATCGTTTGTATAGCTGTATGTACTTCACATTTAAATTGAACTTTTTTAAATATTTATAGATATTACTTTCTTAATTAATTAATTATATAACATGTAAAAATAATTTTTTTTATTTAAAATGTTAATCAACATTATTAATCATAGAAACATGTTAATTCAAAAATTAATTTTTCAGATATTACAATATATATACGTTATATCATTACTCAATTAATTCAATTTAACTTTATTTTTCATGTAATTTTAATAAAAATTTTAATACGGAAACTTAATTGAGTTGGAAATATTTTTAGTAATATTTTATTATTATTGTTGCGTATCATCATAAATAGTATAAACGTTAACATTTTGAATAAATTATTCTACTGCCTCGATAAACTAGCTGCATATCAGCCAAATGAGTCCTTTAGACATACGACGTCAGTTTTCAATAGGAATGATAATGACGAGTGAATTCCATAGAACTATCTACATTCTTTGTTTGGATTTGTTCTTGGTCTAAGCGTCTATACTCGAAATATTATTTAAGTATTTTATAAATACTAACTATTGCATCCTAAATTGAGAATCACGAATTATACAAAAGGCGCATTCATCACGATTACATGATGATATTTGATTAGATCAACTCATT
>NW_012130097.1:2156882-2166330 GCF_000143395.1 Atta cephalotes
TATATATATATATATATATATATATACCACTAATTGATATATATATATATATATATCAATTAGTAAACGTATATTATATTAGTAAAAAATTACTTTGTTCTAGATGTTTCTTGTAGACTTTTGTACGTTGAAAACGATACTGCAAACCAAAAAGTTCCATCATATTATGTTGTCAAATTTATTGAGGTTTAAGTTTAAAAAAACGCTTTTTGAATTTTTTTTAGCTTTCTAAAGAAAACACAGAATTGTTATAAAAAAAATGTACAAAATGGATATAATTTTTTAAGTAACTATGTTTTTTACATCAACTGATTCATCTCATTATTCTGTTCGTAAAAATAAGTTAAAGTACAATTATAAAAAATTAATAATTTACGAGATATTTAATATTTTATGTCAATATGTAACAGAATAAAGATTAGAATATTATCTTGTAAATATCTTGTAAACTAGTGGTTTTTTAATGTTTCTACCTTTATACATTTATATGCTGAATAATTAGAGGTATCATACTATGTAAAAAAATCATACAATTCCATTGAAAAAAGTGGAAGTAAAATTTTCAAAAATATGATCTTAAAAAAAATTTTTTACTCATCATAATACAGGGGTCTCTTTGAATCGAACAACATCCCCTCTTTTATTTTTTCGTATCATCAAAAACAACGGAGATATTTTAATATTTAAATTATCAAGTTAAAACAGACCACCTGAATAACTCACTTGTTTTTAACGATAAAAAAAAAATTGCTAAACAAAAATTGCTTAGTTTTGAAGGATTTGAGAATTGTGATTGATGTCACATAATGTGATATCGATATTTTTTTTATAGGTGGAGGTGTAGAGGATAAATAAAGAAATCTACTTTTTTAAATGGAATGATATGTTTTTTGATATCATTTTGATAGAGTTTTAAGACGAATCCAATTATTAATGAATAATTAAAGATTACTTAAGATTACACTAAGTCAAATTGTATCAAGGCTCTTCTTGGCACCCCTCTCCCCTTTAGGGGCGAAAAAAAAATTTTAAATATAGAATTGTATTCGATAACAACATTTCGATAACAACATTTTATTCAATAAAACATAAAAAAAAAGATGTCTGCTTATCATAGCGATAACGAAATACAATTGGTATTCGAATTCTTTAAATATTCGCCAATTTTCTTGGTTTAAAATAAAAATAAGTAAAACATGTGAAGATATCATGTAAAAATAAGTAAAATAATATAAAAATAAACATTTTAATTGATGTAACTTTTTGTAAGCTAAATATCTTAGTGTTATATATGCATAACGGCGTTGATCGATTATGTCAAAATGTACCTACGTTTTATACAATAATATATATCTAAATTATATATACATTTATGATGCTATAATACATAATGCATTAATCCATTATTATATTACTTTGTCATCTTGATAAGTAAATTATAGCTATAAGTGAGACTTTTGTCAGCTTCGTATTAATACGATATCGGTTTACAACATTCGAATAATCAAATAACTATATTGGCTATCTTAGAAGGCTTGTATACATCCACTAATTCTGATTTCTCTATTAATTAAGAAATTTTCTTCAACAAAAAAATCTTATTTAAATAACTTCTATTTGATATAATGGATTATAATGGTCGCTTTTTTATTATATTGTGACATTGTTTAAAATACATATTCGATTAATTATAGCTTTTTTGAAAAGCTTGGATCTTGAGATAGGTGCGAAATATGGCTATTATAAATAGAAAAAAAAGAATAATTTATAATCTACTGTCGTTACATTGTTAAAATCTTAAAAAAAACACAAACGTATTTTTCAAAAAAATTCGAAACGAAAGAAATCATTTTTAAAGAAAGAAAGAAAGAAAGAAAGAGAGAGGGATCAGGAGGAATAGAGGAAGTACTGATATCGTTGCTAGGATCTTTTGATTTGCACTCTGCGTCATTCCTAATACTGATAGTTAAAATACTAATAAATTTTTTTAATTTCATAAAATTGCTTCGAAACTATTCTTAAGATTATATAAAGATTTAAAAAATATAAAATAAAGACAAACAATTTTTGATTCTTTAAATTAGAAATCTCCTTAAATATTCCGTATCTTTCGAAATCAGATTGTCAAACCTTTATTATTACATAGCCTTTTTTTAATAATCAAAGTATTATTTCAGACTATACTCAATGTATTCATTTTGGGAATTAATTTGTTTACTTCGATCAATAGATATGGTGATCGAGTGTTAAGTGTTCGATTATTATAAATATTTATATATTTTTTATGCATGAATACATATATGATATGTTTATGATAATTCCCAAAATCCCTTGTGTTTGTACTTGCAAGAAATAATAATGAAATAAAGAAATCTTCTATTGAAGTTTAAATGTAATCAAAATTGTATAAAAACTAAATTTGATTTATTTATTTTAGCGTTTTGTATAACTATATACACATTATTTCGTATAATTATACTTTAATATAGAAATGTGCAATTCAAAATAAAGTGCAAGTAATAATTTGCATACGGATCGATTTCAACTGTTCTACTTAATGATTTAAAGACATTTGCGATTTAAAATATAATTATTCCATTATAATGATGAACATAATGTTTGCAGAATATCAACTTTGCCACTTGCAAATTTTAATAGTTACATAAAATTGCAAGAGTCATCATGATCGATAGTATAGAAAAAACTAAGTCCTGTTTTTTTTTAATTACTTTGTTTTGATCTTGGAATTCTCATATATCTTTCGAACTAATTGAGGTATTGATTGAGCCTTTTCTATAAATAATAAATAAACTGTGTAAAGCGTTTATGTTTTTATGTTTACACGTTATATTATATTATATAATAGACTGTTTTTAATAAAATTTAATAGCTTAAAAGCTTTCTATGTAGTAATAATAAATTTGTTTGTGGCAATGATGGAATACAAATGACTTTGTAGATGATATCTTGTTTGATTATTTTAAATGGAATGTTTTATCTTCAATTCCATATAATATTATATTGGAAACAAATATACAAAAATAATAGAGCACTAAAAATAATGATTTCTAGCTATATGTGGTTTATCATTTACTTAAATAAGCTTATATTATTAAACCATATATATGAAAGTATTAATATCAAGAGAAATATTTGTAATATTATTCAGAATTGTAAAAAATTAAAATAGATCCGATTATTCTTATGATTAAAAAGTTGCATAACATAATAAATAATATAATCCTTAGTTTCTCTAGAAACTTAATAATAACAAATAATAAAACAAACATTTATAGAAAAATAAACTTTAATCATAAAATAAAAAAATTAAATTTCTCTAGATTATTCTTTAGATTAATTACGTCACGTTTATAGAAAAGTTCAACAATATATAACGCTAACGTATTAATGTGTAAATTATTCTGTGGCTTCGTATAAATTATGTATAAATTAACTGTGTGTTGTAAATGAAATACAATGGACATACGATGTCAGTTTACATTAGGAACGATAATAAGTATGAATTCCATAGAACAAACTATACGTCCTTTATTCCTGATGTGGTATATTCTTGGTCTTGGTGTTTATACTTCAAAATCTTATTTGAGTACATTATATAATGTAACAATGTGGTGCGCTTATAGTTATCTTTTTTATTATACAGTGTTTGCTGTTAAAGCAGAAAAATGGTTTTTAGCAACTTCTACTTTAATCAATAATGGGACTAACTTATTTGTTACTATTACATCTATTATTATGAGTTTACGTCAACATAAGGTACATATATGAGAAGTAGACTATCAAAATGCGTTTTCTCTAAAATTTGTATTTTTCAGAGAATGAGAAAAAAAGAAACTTTGCACACAAGAACATTATTCACTTTACAGAAAATAACAATATGCTAAGTAGTAGGATGTGAAATATTAAATAAAATTGCTAAACAATTGCTAAAAGTTGTTGTTAGATAAATGCATTTTGTTTATTTCTAGTTAAAAAACATAATGCACTTTAAAATGTCTATGTTTTTTCAACATATAAATTAATGATGAAAAATGCTTCTCAGAGTAACTCATGAATTCAATATGAATCTTTCAACACTGAACACTACGCCATCTCTAACTAAAGAAATGAAATTTTTGACAAAACGCATTTGGAAAATCTGTTTCTCATATATTCAACGCTTAAATTAACTTATTTAAGTCAATTCTGTAATTCTCCTAATAATAAAAATACAGATAGAGTAGGATGTGATATTATGAACATCTTAAGGAAATATTTTGATAGGTATATCTAGCATATTAAAGAATAAAAAATCTTGTACATACAATTTGACAGATTTAATGACGTTTTATATATTTTAGTATTGAAATTGATTATTTTAATGCAAATGTTGAAATGATGGCGGATATTCTTATTACTCGCCCAGTGCTCATATCTTCTGGGGATATATGAGAAAATTTTTTGTAAGAAATTATGCATGAAAGATTAAGATATATATCTATACATATAATATTTTATTAAAATAAACATTTAATATGTCAATACAAATAAGAGTTAGCGGAAAAATGTAAGAAATAAAAAAATAATGTACCTGATTAATTAATATGATAAATTTTCGAAGTACATAAACTTAATTCAAACATTGCAGCATATTGGAATGTCGAAAACAGATGCCTCTTTTTTACAACAATTGGTACTATTAATACTAACCGTCGCAAAAATATAAAGAGTGCTCATCTTGTATTGCTAAATATAAAGAGTGTTCATCTTGTAGAATACTGTAGTATTCATAATATCCAATCCTACCTTATATAAATATAATGTTTACGTAAATATAACTTACAATAAATAAATAAATATATATTCTTGTCTAATATTGTTCAGAGATTGCAAAAATTCATAAAGAGACTTGCTGCTGCAGATGATACATTAGAAGAGTTGGGCACTCTTAAAATATACCAAAAGTTGCATATACATATAAAAAGAACATTAATTGGATGGCTCGTGTGTACTCAAATAGCAAATATAAGTCACATGATATGGTTTTCTCACAATATAGGGAGTTGGTGCATGATTGTGCCTTATATTACGAATCATATTCAATATGCCAACATGTTCGTGGATTTAATATTTACAACTTGTCTATGGTATATATTGTATGTTATTTAAAACATTTGTATATACTACATATTAATCAATCTGTTTTGGAAATAAATAATTATTATCGTAAATATTTTTTCAGAAAACTAATATTTTTAAATAAAAGTAATTTAATGGCAAATATATAATCCGTATATAATTTTGAAATTAAAATAATATTTAATACAATATTTTCATAAAAAAATATTAAATGAATTAATTCTTATTTAAAGACTAGATATATATGTATATGTTGGTATATATAACAAATTTATACATACTTATGTATATATTTTTGAAGTTATATCTGTAACTCTTATTCACCATAAATTTTAAAATTAAAACTTTTCTTTTGCAGGTATATTGGCACCAAATTTGATAAATTAAATGAATATATGCGATATTTGTTATTAAGAGACGAACATGGTATAAGATATACACAGAGAAAAATAGTAGTGCCTATTCATCAATATATCATGTGTATTAATAATTACAAGCGCGTATTTTGGATCATAATGTAAATCATGTACAAATGCACTTGGATAGAGTACATAGGTCTTTAAAAAAAAAGTATCCTGTGCTAAGGTAGAGACCCAGTTATTCTTATGTATTTTGAGTCACTGAATACGAATTTGACATTAAAATAGGATCATCCAGGGCAAATTTTTAATCTAATAAGAATAAAAAAATAGATCAAAAATGGGAAAAATTGTATTATTTTTTCGCTCTAGATAGAAAATTTACTTTGGATAGTCCTATTTTGATGTATTCAGATTTGTATTCAACGACTCAAAATACAAAGAATAGCTGGATCTTCACCCCAGCATAGAGTATTTTTTTGTGGGCCTATGTTATTATTACTATTATTGGATAGATTTTGATCTGATTATATAAAAGTGTCCATACAGCATTTTATCAGAAAAACATTCTAGGAATCGTCTTTAAAAGACATTCGCAGAGGACATAGATATCTATTGTCCTCTGAATATTTTTAAAACATTCCTTGAAAGTTTGTGTTTTAGGGGAATGCGTTTAAAATTTGGCGGAAAATTAATTTAATTAGTTAATACATAATTTAAATAGAACATTATTTTTTTTAAATTAATTATTTTTTAAAAATTAATATTTTTTATGTTTTTATTAACAATTAATGTTTTGACATTTTTATATAGGCATCTCCATTTGGAATTATGCCAACTTACTCGCGAATTATTCGCAATATTTGAAATACAGATAATTATGATAATAATACATGTTTGACATATATGACAAGACTATTTCGTCTATCTTTATACGTATAACAGCAAATGATAACTTCTCGCTAATAGATGGATTAACGTTAATTTTTGGCTGCTCTTATATATAACTAGAGTTTTTTGGTTAAATTATGTCTGCGAGAATGTTAGTGCTAAGGTAAATCTATACATAATTTTAAATATACACTCTCACGGCTAAAAGTTTTGGAAACATTTTTATTTCTTTTCACATTATACAAAAAAATTAAATGTCTCGATAAAAAAATTATAGATAAGTTTCCATCTTATCATGCATCTTAAAGCGCAATGTAGATTGCTTTAAATTCGTATATGAATTTTGTTCCTAAATTATATAAAATAAAAAATTGATATTCTTTTGCAATACTGCTTTACTGCTTTGAAGCGCTACAGTTTAATAAAATATGATTGGAAAAAATTTAATACAAAAACATTTTTAAGTACGCTCTCTAAGGATTAAAATGCTTTTAAAAAAAATTGATTTGCTAATTTTTTGCAAACAAAAAAAATTTCGTTGAATTTTTTTATTATATAAAATGTTATGTATAGAAACTTTTTTAAAATTGACAGTCGGTGAAAGTTTCTTATTCATTTCGAAAAAATTTATACGAATCAAGTACATTATAATTAACATGTTGTTCCCTTCTTTTTTTTAGAAAATATAAGTGTGTACAGTAAATAAAATGTTGCAAAAAAGAATAGTTTTCAGTTTTATGTAATTTACAAACAAAATGTTATAGAAATAAAGTTTGAAAATTTAAAACTTTATTTTTGGGCTTTAAAATGCGTGATTAAAAACTTCACTACAATTTTTTTACATCGGGATATATAATTTTTTATAAAAGACAAAAAATCCAAAGTATTTCCAAAAACTTAAAAACATTAATTTTCAAAACTTTGGTTCAAAGTTATATGTGTATATATTTATAGTTATTTATATATATATGACAAATTATTAATTTTAGTCTAATGAAATGAATATGATAATTCATCGATTAATGATGTTCCTCAATATGTTGGCATTCGCAATGAGGTAAAATAAATTTTAACAATATCTATCAGATACATTGAAGTAAATTAGTAATTAAATTTAAGTAATAATCGCTTTACGCAGATTTACCAGTTTACACTACAAATAATACATCATCCATTAAAATTGTCTGGATTAGGTCTCTTCGATTTTGGCAATGACTTCTTGCGAAAAGTTCGTTTCTATATTTATATTTTTATGTTTTATTAAACATTTTCATTTTTATATTTTGCACTAAATTACATTCGTTATCAAATCGTATATTATACTCATAATTAGATAAAATTTTTTTTTATTTTATAACATATTTGAATGAAAATATAAATCTACGTACAAAAAATCGGCCTTAAATATTATCTTTATTTTTTATAAAAACTATTGTCATATTAAAATTTACTCAACTCTTTCTTTCAGATTACTATTGTGACAATTGTGACGATTTTGATTATCATAATGCTCCAAATGCCTGGAGCATCTAAAACTTTTAAGGGCTTTTAAAAATATAATAAAGTTTACGTCCCGAAGAGATAGAGTAAAAGCAAAGAATATAAAACTTAATAAATTTTATAAAAATATCGTTTTAATAATTGCAAACACACGCGCACATCGAACGTAAAATATTATTTTACAATAAATCTTTTATATATAATATTGTATAATACGTATTGTATAATAATTTTCCTATTTAAAAATTCATTACAAATAATTACATTATGTTTTTAACAATATAAGTTAATTAAACATTAATTGAATCTAATTTTTTAAATGTCGTTAATACGTTCAAATCAAGATGTAACTTGTTAAATATATTTATAATCTATTTATAATTTTTATCTATATTATTCATTTCTCATTTATTTCGTATTTTTGTTACTAAAAATATTGTTTATATTGAAAAATAATATAAAACATTTTAATGAGATACAATTTAGACTATGCCTTCAGCAAGTCTCCCCTCAAAATGTATTTTAGAAATATAAGAGTAATAAATATAAATATATTTTTAATAATTATATTTATTTATTATGTAATTTTTTTAGCTTTATTCGGAACTTTATCGAACAACTTGAGACATAGATGACTACGTTGAAGTGCAAATGATAACTTATTTCATTATTTTAAATGGAATGGTTTTATTTCAATTCTACATACTATTACATTAGAAATAAATATAAAATAATAATGCAGCACTAATAATGATTTTTAGCTAGCTGTGTGATTTATCATTTATTTAATTAAACTTATATTATTGAATCACATATGCGAAAATATTAGTACCAAAATAAATATTTTTAGTATTAATTCAAAATTGTAGAACATGAAAATAGATCCAATCATTCTTAAAAAGTTGCATTACATAATAAATAATATAATTCTCAACTTCTCTAGATTAACATAAATTATCATCAACAAACAATAAAACAAATATTTAACAGATATTTAACAGAAAAATAAATTTTAGTCATAAAATAAAAAATTAAGTAATTTTTCTAGATTATTCTCTAGATTAATTGTGTCATGTTTATAAGTTTAAAAGTTCAACAATATATATAACGCTAATGTATTGATGTATAAATTATTCTGTGGCCTCGATGAATTAACTATGTGTTGTAAATGAAGTCTAATGCATATATACATACGGCGTCAGTTTACATTAGAAACGATAATGATGAGTATGGTGAATTCCATAGAACAAGCTATACGTCCTTTGTTCCTAATATGTCATGTTCTCGGTCTAGGAGTCTATAATACTCCAAAACCTTATTTGCATACATTATACAATGTGATAGTGTGGTGCGTTTACAGTTATCTTTTTTATTATACAATATACGCTGTTAAAATAGAAAAATGGTATCTAGGCACTTACTCTTCAATTATTAATGGGATTAACTTATTTGTCATTATAATATCTATTATTACGAGTTTACATCAACATAAGGTGTGTGTGTGTGTGTGTGTGTGTGTGTGTGTGTGTGTGTGTGTGTGTGTGTGTGTGTGTGTGTGT
>NW_012130097.1:2169418-2172329 GCF_000143395.1 Atta cephalotes
AAATAGTAAATTACTAAAACAAATTTTTTTATAAGATTAGATTGTGGTTTAGTATTACTTAATTTACAAATATTAACACATTGAACAAAATATTTTATCTCAATATAGAGTGGGGGAAATAGAAAAATAACCTGCTCAGTTAATATAATAAATTTTCGAAAGTAAACTTATTGTTAATGCTTACACATTATCTGCAGTGCATATATAATGTCCAATCCTGCCTTATATAAATATAATTTTTATATAAATATAACTTACGTAATACAACTTACAAAAAATAAATATATTTTATACATATTTTATATATATTTTTGTCTAATATTATTCAGAAATTGCGAAAATTCATAAAGAGACTTGCTGCTATAGATGATACATTAGAAGAGTTAGGCACTCTTAAAATATATCGAAAATTGCATATACGTATAAAAAGAATATTAATTGGATGGCTGGTGTATACTCAAGTGGCAAATATAAGTGATATGATATGGTTTTCTTATAAAATAGGAAGTCAATGGTGTCTGTCTTATATTGCAAATTATTTTCAAAATGCCATGTTTATAGATTTAGCATTTACAACTTGTCTGTGGTTTGTATATTATTTAAAATATTTGCATATATTATATATTAATCAATGTCTGTTTCAGAGAAATATTATCATAAATATTTTTTTAGAAAATTAATATTTTTTAATAAAGTAATTTAATGGTAGATATAATCCAAATATAATTTTTTCGAACTAAAATAATATTAATACAATATTTTTATAAATTTAAATTAATCATTTTTATTTAAAGACTAGATATATATAACAAATTTATATATATTTTTAAGTTATCTGTAGCTTATTCACCATAAATTTTAAAATTGTAAAATTTTTCTTTACAGGTATATTGGCACCAGATTTGATAAGTTAAATGAACATATGAGATACTTATTGTTGAGAGAAGAACATGGTATAAGATATATACGAAGAAAAATAGTGTCTATTCATATCGGGTGTATTAATATTTACAAGCGCGTATTTTGGATCATAATGTAAATCAGTACACAAATATATTTGGATAAATTATTATTTGAATAGATTATTATTATTATTATTATTATTATTGGATAGATTTTGATCGGATCTAGTCTAGATGCATTATATAAAAGTACCCCATACAGCGTACTTTATCACAGAAACATATATTTTGAGAACATTCTTAAAAGATATTCAGAGGAAGTAGGAGTTGTCCTCTGAACACATTTTTAAAACGTAAAAATTTTATCGGGGACAGCGTTTAAAATTTGACAGAAATTAAAAATTTAATTAATTAATATAATTCATTTAGATAAAACAATATTTTTTTCATTTATTGTTTTTTTAATACTCTTATTAACAATTTATATATTTTGACATTTTTACGTAGGCATCTTCATTTGGAATTATGTCAACTTGCTCGCGAATTAAACACAATATTCCAAATACAGATAACTATGTTAATAATAGTTTATGTGATATATATGACAAGAATATTTCGTCATATCTTTATACGTATAACAGCAAATGATAACTTCTCGCTAATAGATTGGATTAACATTAATATTTGGCTGCTCTTATATGTAACTAGAGTTTTTTGCTTAAATTATGTCTGCGAAAGTGTTAGTGCTAAGGTGAATCCACGCACATACATAATTTTATAAATATACACCTTCCTCCCCGTGGCTAAAAGTTTAGAAATATTTTTGTTTTTTTACAAAAAATTAAATGTTTTGATATAAAAAATCGTAGAGATGTTTTTAACATTTAATGTTAAACAAGAACAGATGATGAATTTGAAGCATCAGAGGCATCCAAGCGACGTTTTCAAACAAAGCCTGTGTAAAACTTTAACTTTAATAAACTTTTTTAAAATTGACAGTCAAAGAAAAATAAAAAAAATTTTTTTGAAGCTTATACGAATCAAGTACACATACTGCAACTAACATTTTTTTTATCTTTTTTTTTAAAAAGAAGTTTACGTAATAAAACTTATACAATAAAAATAATTCGATATCTTTGAGAAAAATCATTATATCAACTTTTTTAAATAGCATTTTAAAGCTTAGAAAATCTACTTTTAATTTTGTCTAATTTCATTGAATTGATGTTCTTCAAAGAAATATTAAAATATTGCAAAAAATAATAGTTTTTATAATAATAAATACAAAGGGCATGTACTACAACGCAAGATAATAGTAGCGCAAAATCTATATATCTGATTTTATTAATTCTGTTATAATATAATATATGACCAAACAACATTATTCAAAAACGTCAGTCATAAACGTTTCAGCCTCGATTAGATCATCTTCACTATAATTTTCTATAAAATTGGAATAAATGTTAAAATTGGAATAATGTTTTCAACAATATAACATAATAGTATGAGCCTTACAAGTCAGTTAAATATATACAGTGTCCGCATATAAATAATTTTCTAAAGATTAATTTACACAAAACACTTGTTAATAATTAAATTATTTAATGATTCAAAGTGAATTTGGAGATATTTTCTTATTAAATTCTTAAATTGTCCAATGTGTTTCTTTGTTATATTTAATTGTAAAAATAAAATGTTGTTTGACATTAAATTTCCAGACTTTAATATGATTAATCAACTTAATTATATTAAATGTAGCTACTTAGTTATTAATTTTAGAATGTTAAACATACCCGTGTTAAAACAAAATTCGATAAAAACAAAAATAATAGATAAATTACTAAACGATAAATGATTTCTAACACTAAGATTTTTAATTTTCTGCTAATTCTCATCATGAGTTGCTGAATTTACATGAAGTAACAAAGATACTTAAAAGAAGATAATGATACTGATGAGAGTAGAAATATTTAGTACAAGTATATATTCGATTTCTCTCTCTCTCTCTC
>NW_012130097.1:2173081-2184649 GCF_000143395.1 Atta cephalotes
CTATGTCGCTTTGCTTATTTATACCACCAATTATATTTATTTTTTAACGAATATCTTTCCGAAATTATTTTTTTTAAGTAGATAGTTTCGTATCTAAAACATGGATATTACATCAAATTCTTGTTCGTTAATTTTCAATTTTCAATTTTATGTAATTTAGAAACAAAATATCAGAAAAAAAGTTTAAACGCAGTTTAGTCTTATCTTTGAGCTTTAAAATGCATGGTGAAAAACTTCTTTACGATTTTTTTTAATGACATATAATTTTTATGAAAACGAAAAAATTGGAAGTGTTTCCAAAAACTTAAAAAAAATATTAATAATTTTTAAAACTTTTGGCTAGGAGTGTATATGTGTGTATGCAATATATTTATGGTTATTTAATACATATATGACAAATTATTAATTTTAGTCTAATGAAATGAATACGATAATTCATCGATTAACTGATGTTCCTCAATATGTTGGTATTCGCAACGAGGTAAAATAAATTTTAATAATATCTATGAGACAATTGGAATAAATTATTTAAATTTAAATAACAATCTCTTTATGCAGATTTACCAGTTTACACTACAAATAATACATCATCCATTAAAATTGTCTGGATTAGGTCTCTTCGATTTTGGCAATGACTTTTTGCGAAAAGTTTGTTTCTATATTTATACTTTTATCTTTTATTATTACTATTTATACATTTTCATTTTTATATTTTGCACTAAATTATATTTGTTATCAAATAATTATATTATACTTAGTTTATTATATTTAGATAAAATTTTGATTTTATTTTATGACATATTTGAATGAAAATATAAATCTACATACAAAAAACCGGCTTAAATATGAAAACTATCGTCATATTAAAATTTACTCAACACTATTTCTTTCAGATTACCATGACAATTGTAACGATTTTGATTATCATAATCCAAACGTTTATGTACGTATAAACGTATAAAACTTTTAAAAGCTTTTAAAAATATGATAAAGTTAATATTTTGAAGAGAGAATAGGATACAGAAAACATGAAAACTGTCATTTGCAAATCAAAAATATATTTTCTTGTTTTTCGAATATAGTGAATCACAATATTATGTTCCTATTAGTGCGCAAATTCCATAAATTTTAATCACTAATATTTGTCAAATGATTCATTCTAGATGCATATTGTGTCTTAATGATATGAAAATAGAATTTTATTTAAGTTAAGCAATAATATTGTATATGTAAAAATAATTACAAATTATTTACTTCTCAGCACTATCTAAAAAAATCATATCATAAAATTTTATTGTAAATCTTTCAGCAAATCCTTGCGTGGTGGTAAAATTATAATTATAAATATTTGTTAATAAAATATTGTACTATTTAACAGAAGTGTGAATAAATATAACAACTTTAACAATTATATTGTAGTCACTATCTTTTTATTATCAAGAAACTACAGCATATCAAAATATTCCGGCTGTGCATGACAACTTTACAATAGATTATAATTTATAAAGTTAATTACTTAGAAAGATGAATTTGCACAATAATCTGACAATTACATTTTACTTTTTTAGACTGTACTTTTCTGGTAGATGCTGTTATTACATCTAAACATTTGGAAATGCAATTTAGGATTTAGAATAAATAAAGAAAAGAAAGAATGAAAATAATGAAGGTATGGAAGAACGCTTATTCTTTGTTTCACACAGAAACAAGTCCCGAGTCGAATGCATTTTTTATCGCTCCGGAATATGTGTCAATCCTGTAGGGACGTTATAACAAATATTTTCGATGAGCAGTGCGATTGTCAGTCCAAATTTCGAGTCAAGGAACTTAATCCTTATAACTCGGAACTGAAATATGTGCAATCTTTGCAAAATAAGGATGATGACAAGATCTTAAATTTTAGATTAAGAGAGAGAGAGAGAGAGAGAGAGAGAGAGAGAGAGATTTAAATTAGTAAACAAGGAAATTTATTATTAACAATCTATTGTTAGTTAAATAAGAATATTCACAATAATATAGCAAATGAATTGTTTGGAACTGATTAATTGACATCAAGTTATAATCATTTATAATTTATGCATTATAAAAAAGGTGGTGTAACGGTTGATCGATTGAACCTACGTTTATAAAAGAATTATATAATTCGTGATATATATATGCATAATGCATTAATCCAATATTACGTTATTCTGTTCTTATCTTGATAAGTAAATTATGACAGCAAAGTGAAACTTATGTCAGCTTCGACAGTTTACGACACAAACAATAACAATAGAAATAATCATATAACTTTATTGAATATTATAGAACAGGCTGTACATTCACTAATTCTGACTTCTCTATTGACTTAGGAATTTTCTTCCCAAAAAGATCTTATTTAAATGACTTCTATCTGACATTATGGATTACTTACAGTTGCCTTCTATTATATTGTGTGACATTAAAACAGACATTCAATTAATTTATAGTTGCAGCTTTTTATTAGCAGCTTTAAAAGCTTGAATCTTGGGATAAATAAGAAATATAACTTCGAGAAAAACGTATTTTTATAAAGTTTTGCTACGATATTATAAGTAGAAAAAAAAGTAATTTATTTATTGTAATCCATTATTATTACGTCTTTCAAACTAAAAAAAACAACAAACGTATTTTTCAAAAAAACTTGAGACGGAAATTAAGAGAGTTTTTAAAAAAAGAAAGAAAATAAAAAGAGAAGAAGGGGATTATTAATTCTTTTTATTTAAAATAAAAAGCAAACAAAAAATACTATAATTGAAAATATATAAAGTTAAAAAAGGAATCATTATAATTGATACAAAATAATTAATTAACACTTATTTTAATACTTGATTGAAAAACACGTTAAAGTATTTAATAATTATTAATTAATGATAAAAATGTAAAGACATTGAAATAATATTGGCTTTTGAATTATTTTTGCAATTAATATTTGGATACATGGTAATGATTAGGTTTACTATTGTCAATTATATATTTATAGTTATTAATTATCTTGCTTTATATTAATATATTTATTTATAATAATATATAATTATGTACTACATAAAAATAAATTTTTTTATTTAGAACATTAATTACAATCATAGAATATTATTGGTTATAAAAATATATTAATTTAAAAATGAATCCTTCAATTATTAAAAATATACATATGTCGCTCTTTAATCTTTGTTCATATAATTTTGATAAAAATTTTAATACGGAATTAAATATTTTAATCAAAGAATATACCCAAGTAGAAATATTTGCAATAACATTTTGTTATTGTTAGGCGACGTCATTAATTATGTCATCAAGTAAGTACACAAAATTCATCAATATACATGTATAACGCTAATGTAGTAATGTATAAATTATTCTGTAATCAATAAAAAGTTAGCTATATTGGCCAAATGAAGTCTAATAGACATACAACGTCAGTTTATATTAGAAACGATAATGATGAGTATGGTGAATTCCATAGAACAAGCTATACATCCTTTATTCCTAATGTGTCACATTTTTGGTCTTGGCATTTATACTTCAAAACCTTATTTCAATACATTATACAATGTGACAGTATGGTGCGTTTACAGTTATCTTTTTTATTATATGATGTTCGCTGTCAATGCAGAAAAATGGTTTTTAGCAACTTCTATTTTAATCTGGTATGGGATTAACTTTCTTGTCAGTATTACATCTGTTATAATGAGTTTATATCAATATAAGGTACATATATGTTCAACACTTAAGTTAACTTATTTAAGTTGGTTAATTTATTGCAATTCATTATAATAAAAATATAAATATATAAATATAATTTTTATTGTAAATGTGACTTAAAATAAATAACAAATAATATCTTATCTAATATACGGTTCAGAAATTGCGAAAATTCATAAAGAGACTTGCTGCTGTAGATGATACATTAGAAGAGTTAGGCACTCTTAAAATATATAGAAAGTTGCATACACGTATAAAAAGAACCTTAATTGGATGGCTGGTGTATACTCAAATGACAAATATAAGTGATATAATATGGTTTTGTGACAAAATAGGGGGTCAATGGTGTATGATCATACCTTATATTGCGAATCACATTCAATATGTCAACATTTTTGTGGATTTAGTATTTACAACTTGTTTGTGGTTTGTATATTATTTAAGATATCTGTATAAAAAACAAGTTAAAAAAAAGGCCTACGAGCCAGAAATTTTATATAAAATGAAAATATATTTCGCAATGTCAAGACATCTAACTATTGGTATCAATAATTAAAGAATCTTCGACTTGTTAGTAAAATTGTACAGCAAAAGGACGTCAGTGCATGATTATACATTGGTGTCCAGAGAACGAAATATAACGCATTATAGCCATAAATATAACAATGTAAAATTATAAGAATGACAGAATATAATCTGATGAGACAATGTTGATATAAGTGAAAGCTAAAAATGTAGAATGTATATCTATCTATTCAATTAAAATAATTAAATACTAGTTAAAAATAAAATAAGAAAAATACCTTTCATAATTGTAGTTGAGAGTTAAAAAAAAAATTAAAATATGAATTCTATTTCTGTATGTATTTTATGTACATTACTGTTCATTTTAACTAACAAAACGAAGACCCATCTTAATTTATTGATACCAACAATTATATAATTATACAATGCGAAGTATATTTTCAATCGATTTTATGTTTTTTACCGTTTAGACATTTTGTAAACATTCATAATGATCCGATCATGATCAAAATGTTTGTTGTTAGCCGGCATGTTATTAAAGTTCAAAATTAATTTATTAAGACATTTTTTTACTTATCTATCAATTTTGTACCTTTTTCTTTTAACTTGTTTTTAAAATTATTGAGCCATTATACTATTATATAATATCTATATAATTTACACTATTATACTATTATACATTATATACTATTATATAATATCTGTATAAACATATTAATCAATATCTGTTTTAAAAATAAGTTATTACTCTAAAAAAGTATTTTTTAGAAAAATAATATTTTTAATAAAAGTAATTTAATAGCAAATATAATCCATATAATTTTAAAACTAAAATAAAATTGAATACAATATTTTTATAAATTTAAATTAATTCTTATTTAAAGACTAGATACATCTAACAAATTTATATATATGTTACTTATATACTTACTTATATACTTTTAACTGTAGCATTCATAACATTCACCATAAATTTTAAAATTGTAAAATCTTTCTTTTGCAGGTATATTAGCACCAGATTTGATAAGTTAAATGAACATATGAGATACTTTTTGTTGAGAGAGGAACACGGTGTCAAATACATGAGAGAAATAGTAGTGCCTACTCGTCGTTACATCATGTGTATTGATAATTACAAGCCGGTATTTTGGATAATAATGTAAATGTAGTATACAAATGCACTTGGATAGATTACTATTACTATTGTTGAATAGATTTTGGTCTGATCTATAACGTTGTATAAAAGCACTCCCTATATAGTACTTTATTAGAGACATTCTGGGAAACATTCTTGAAAGACATTCAGATGTATTGTCCTCTGGACATTTTTAAAACATCCCTTGAAAGTCTCTATTGTAGGAAACTGCGTTTAAAATTTGACATAGATTTAATTAGTTAATATAATCCATTTAGATAAAACACTATTTTTCTAATTTATTATTCTTTATGTTCTTATTTACAATTTATATGTTTTGACATTTTTATGTAGGCATCTCCATTTAGAACTATCCCAACTTGTTCGCGAATTAAACGCAATATTTAAAATACAAATAACTATGTTAATAATAACTTATTTGACATATGTGGTAAAAGAACTTCGATATATCTTTATACATATAACAACAAACGATAACCTCTCACTAACAGATTGGTTTAACATTAATTTTTGGCTGCTCTTATATGTAATTAGACTTTTTTGGTTAAATTATCTGTGCGAAAGTGTTAGTGTAAAGGTAAATTCATACATTTATTTTTAAATGTACTCCTCCCTCTGTAGCCAAAAGTTTGGAAACATTTTTATTTTTCTTCGAGTTTTATAAAAATATATCGATAAACAAATAGAGAAGGTTCCGACCATGCATTAAAGTGCAAAGTTAAGGCTTTAAATCTGCGTTCGAATTTTTTTCTGCGACATTTTGTTCCTAAATTACATAAAATTAAAAATTGTTATTTTTTTGCAATATTTTTCATGTTTCTTTGAAACACTTTAGTTATTAAAAAAAAAGAAAAAATTCAAATATACATATTTAAAGTTTTACATTTAGCCTCAAAATGCGCGGCCAAAAAAATTGTACGATTTTTTTTTCACTGAGATATATAATTTTTTATGAAAAACAAAAAATCGGAAGTATATCCAGAATTTCAAAAAATATCACTTTCCAAAACTATTGGCTGGGGATGTATATATTTATTTGATTATTTATATATTTATTATTAATTTTAGTCTAACGAAATGAATACAATAATTCTTCGATTAATGAATATTCCTCAATATATTCATATTCGCAAGGAGGTAAAATAAATTCAATAATATCTATTAAACAATTGAAATAAATTATTTAAACTTAAATAACAATCACTTTGCAGATTTATCAATTTACATTACAAATAATACATCATCCATTAAAGTTGTCTGGACTAGGTCTCTTCGATTTGGGCAATGACTTCTTGCGAAAAGTGCGTTTTTATATTTACATATACTTCTATATTTTATTAAATATTAACATTTTTATATTTTGCACTCTTACCGTTACATTCGTTACTAAACATTTATTATTATTACTTAGATAAAATTTTAGTTTTATTTTATAACATTAAAATGAGAATATAAATCTACATATAAAAATCCAGTTTAAAATATTATCTTTATTTATTTCTTATCAAAACTATTGCAATATTAAAATTTAATCAACATATTATTTCTTCCAGATTTCCGTGACAATTGTGATGATTTTAATTATCATAATACAAATGCTTGATACATCTAAAGGTGCTTTTAACGGCTTATAAAAATATGAAATTAATATCCCGAAGAGATATAGAATATGATACAAGATATGAGAACTATTATTTGCAAATCAAAAATGTATTTTCTGATTTTATTGACATTTTTCGAATATAGTGAATCGCAATGTTATATTTAATAGTGCACAAATCCTTAAATTTTAAAATATTCCTTAATTATTAATATTTGTTAAATGAGCAAATCCTTGCGTAGCAGTAAAATTTATAATTTTTTCTTATAAAATTTTGTTTATAAAATATTGTACTATTTATCAGAGTAAGTGTATTGTGAATAAATATAACAACTTTAGTACACAATTACATCGAAATCACAATTTTTGAATTGTGTTAAGAAACTACAATATATTCCAGCCCATGACAGCATTACAATGGATTGTTCATAAAGTTATAATTATTTGGAAAAATAATCTAAGTTGCACAATCTGACAATTACGAAAATTTTAATTTTGAAAATTTTCGAATAAAATAACAATCTTATAGATGTTGTAGTCTAGCAGATGTCGTCGTTATTTCAAGCGTTGTTATTTCTGTAACGCAAATGGATTTTACTCCTCGATAATCCTATGTAATCATACAAAGGGATTATGTAACCAATGCTGAAAAAAATAAATGTATTTTAAATTTATAATACAAAATACAAAATTTTAAATATTATCAAGTTTATTAACAAATAGTCTATATCATTGATAGTTTATTTAAAGTAGTTACTAAGTTTTACATTTTGTATTTTGTATTACAAACACAAAAACTATTTTGTTCTCTGAGTATAACATGTTATGACAAGTAATAGCAGACATTTAGAATTGTGAAATTCTATATCCTTCTAAATCTTTATTTATTTTACTTTATTTACTTTATTTTACTTTATTTTACTTTATTACTATAATTTTTTTAAAGTTGTATATATATATATATGCAGGGTGTCCCACATAACTGTGATCACGATTTTTCTGGCACTTCCGATGATCTGACAAAAATTAGTTTGGAAAAGTTTATCAGCTTTCAGTCGACTACAAATTGCAATATTAAAAATTTGCAAAATATTCTTTCTTAAGAAAACAGTCAAGATCACCTTAATTTTTTTAATGGTACTACATATTTTTTATTAATATTGTAATTGGTGTCAAGACGAGTTCAATAACCTGCTATACTGTGATCTTGAGATGACTTTACAGTCAGAGGTAAAGAACAAACATAGCCATTTTATGATATTCTCGAATGTAATTCACGCGTATATGTAATATGTAGAAAAGTATCAACATAATTTGTAGTATAGTGTAGCTCAACCGCTTCAACAATTCTTGTGTTCAGTCTTAGTTCGTTGTTAGAGCAAATCATAAATCAGTCTCAGTTTGTCGAAATTGTATTCCTATAATAAGAAAGTTGATATGCTAATGTTAATACTTGATGAATGTAAAAGAAATTGCACGTGAAGCTGCAATCCTGTATGTCACAAGGAGGTATACTCACAGAGACATCACCCGTGTGCAATAACGTTTTATAACATTGAAAAAAATTTAAGAAATTATTGGAGAATTTGAAAAGAAAAAAAGGAACAAACCGCATTAAGTACAACTGCAGACAATACTCTTATGATCTTAGCACATTTAGAAGAAGATTCGCACATCCATTCGTGCAGTTACTACTGAAACTGGTTTATCTAAGTATTCTGTTTATAAGATATAAAACAGAATCGTTATCATCCTTATAAAATGACTAAAGTACAACATTTACATATAACTGAATCACAACGTCGTCTAAATTTTATAGCATAGCTAGTTGTCACATACGAAAGTAATCCTGAAATATTACAGAATATCTTATGGACAGAAGAATGTAAGTTCTCAAATAATGGTATAATTAATCGTCAAAATCATCACTTTTGATCGAAGGATAGTCCCCATTGGTTCTGAAAACATAATTTTCAACAGAAAGTTACAATGAATGTTTGATGTGATCTAATATACGATCATCTGATTGGACCTTACTTTTATGAAATTTTATGAAACAGAATTTGACAGCCCAAACTTACTTAAATTTTCTTCGTTCTCAACTTCTAATATTGTTGCAAGTGCTTCTGAATGATGTTGTGCAACGTATTTATTTCCAACAAGATGATTGTCCATCTCATAACGCTCGGATTGTTGTTCAAAATTCACCAAAATTCAAAATACGGAGAACATTGATTGAGCACTTACGGATCAATTCCTTGGCCACTTCAGCCTCTCGATTTGTCACTAGATTTTTTTCTGGGGTCATTTGCAATCAAGAATCTACGCGATTCAAAATATGGAACTTTTAAAGCAGCGAATCCGTACAGCATGCGAAGAAATTCGTGACAGCATTATAGGATCAACTAATGGAAATTTATTACATAGAGCGGAATTGTGCCTACAAGAAAATGGACTACAATTTGAACACTATTGTAATTACATAATTTTTTTCATTAAATTTGTTATAATTTTTTGTTCTTTTTTATTATGCTACTATTTTTGTTTATAATTTATTATTTTATATATAGTTTCATTTAAAAACAAGAATCCATATCTGTGAAAAAATAGCAGATACAAAAATCTTTTTTTACTGTAGAATAATCCATATAAAAAATTTAATACTCATAAAATAATTTTTCACGACAATGTTTCCGTTCATTAATCCCACAACTGTAAGATCATCTCAAGATCATAGTATAGCCTGTCATTGAACTCGTCTTGACATCAGTTACAATATTATGAAGTAAAAAATATGTAGTGCCATTTAAAAAAATTAGAGTTAACTTTTGACCTTAACTTTTTTCCTAAAAAAGAGTATTTTGCAAATTTTTAATATCACAATTTGTAGTCGATTGAAAATTGATTAACTTTTATCTAAACTAATTTTTGTCAGATTATCGTAAGTGCTGGAAAAATCGTGATTACAGTTACGTGGGACACCCTGTATATATATTTTCTTATAAAGTTTGCAATGTGAATAATTAATTTATTATTAAATTAAATTTAAGAAAGTATTTAATTACGTCGCGTTAATGTAATATACATATATTATATGTGCAATGTATTATATACAATAACGAATCCGCGTTATCTTAATTTATATCATTTATACATCTATACTCATATAAATTAAATTGAACCTTTATTAAATATCTATTTATTACTTTCCGATTAGTTAATTATGTAACATACAAAAATAAATTTTTTTATTTAGAATATATTATTTAGAATATATTAATTAATCATAAAATATTATTAATTATAATAATATGTCCATTTAAAAATTAATCTAATTAAATTTAATTAAAAAAACTATTTATTGCAAAAATTACGTATATTGCTATTTAATCAAAGAACTACTCAAACTGGAAACACTTGCAGTAACATTTCGTTATTATTCTTATCGACATAATAGTGTCATTAAATAGGATCAGCGAAAAATTTGTCAATATATATAACGCTAATGCATTGATGTATAAATTATTTTGTGTCATTCTAGACCACGAAACATTAACTATATATTGATCTAATGAAGTCCAATAGATATACGATGTCAGTTTACATTAGGAACGATAATGATGAGTATGATGGAATCCATAGAACAAGCTATATATCCTTTGTTCCTGACGTGGCATATTCTTGGTCTTGGTGTTTATACTTCAAAACCTTATTTGAGTACATTGTACAATGTAACGGTGTGGTGCGCTTACAGTTACCTTTTTTATTATACGGTGTTCGCTGTCAATGCAGAAAAATGGTTTTTAGCACCTTCTACTTTAATCTGTAATGGGATTAACTTACTTGTCAGTATTACATCTATTATTATGAGTTTATGTCGATATAAGGTACATATATATTCAATGCTTAAATTAACTTACTTAAGTCTGTTGTTATTCTTTACAATAAAAATACAGTTATATAAATATAATTTTCGCGTAAATACAACTTACAATAAATATAATATATCTACTTGTCTAATATTATTCAGAGATTACGAAAATTCATAAAAAGACTTGCTAATGTAGATGATACATTAGAAGAGTTAGGCACTCTTAGAATATATCGAAAGTTGCAAATACGAATAAAAAGAATATTAATTGGATGGTTAGTGTGTACTCAAATAGTAAATATAAGCGACATAACATGGTTTTGTCGCTATATACGGAATTCATGGTGTATGATCACGCCTTATATTACGAATCATATTCAAAATGCCAACATGTTTGTGGATTTAGTATTTATAACTTGTTTATGGTTTGTATAAAATTTAAATATTTGTATACTACATATTAATTAATATCTGTTTTAGAAATAAGTTATTACTATAAAGTTATTACCATAAATATTTTTTAGAAAATTAATATTTTTTTAATAAAATAATTTAATAGTAGATATAATACAGATAATGGATAGATATAATACACATACAATTTTGAAACTGAAATAAAATTAAATACAATATTTTTATAAATTTAAATTAATTATTCTTATTTAAAACTATATATATATATATATATATAAC
>NW_012130097.1:2185955-2189199 GCF_000143395.1 Atta cephalotes
TAGATATAATACAGATAATGGATAGATATAATACACATACTAATTTTAGTAACTAGAAATAAAATTAAATAATATTTTATTAATTAAATTAATTATTTTATTTAAACTTAATATATATATATATATATATAACAAATTTATATGTATTTTCAAAATTATCTGTAGCATATTTATTATAATTTTAAAATTGTGAAATCTTTCTTTTGTAGGTATATTGGTACTAGATTTGATAAGTTAAATAAATACATAAAATACTTGTTGTTGAGAGAAGAACATATAAAATGTATGCAAGGAGAAATGGTAGTGCCTATTCATCGATCTATCTTGTGTACTAATAATTACAAGCATGTATTATGGATCATAATGTAAATCAATACACAAATATATTTGGATAGATTACTATTAGATATGAAAAAAAGTTCGTGGCGTTTTTCCCATTAGATGGCATTAAAAAACGCCACGAACTTTTTCCCACACCTAATATTATTAGATATAAATTTTGATCTGATCTAGCATTGCATAAAAGTGCCCCATATAACATACTTTATGAGAAAGACATTCTGTTCCATAAAAAACTCTTTGGGGACATAGGATAAGTATGCCATCGATGGATCGAAGCAACAAATGGATCAGTTAACTATTTTTGTATTTTTTATTATACATGACATGTCGTGGCACGTGTATGTGATGTAGAAAATATAAATTAGTAAAGATACAATCGCTATGTTAATTACATTCACATAGGCGCAGCAAAGATAATTTCGCAAAATTTTTGTATATTTTGATTTTATTTTCCCCGATTTTGCAAAGATTATGGAAAGAAGAAACTATTTAACGGAAATATACTTTATTAATCGTTATAGTCCATTAAAGTTGAAGATATATTTAAAATAGAATATACTTTATTTTTGGCTATTTAGCATAGTATTGTATTGTAAAATAATAATACATAGATCATGTGATGTGTAATTGTTTGATATTCGATTTTCAGAAGATCAAATGATGGATAACCGACAGTCTATATTTAATATCGGTATCTATCTAATCGATGGACTATACGGTAGTCCATCTATAGCAACAATAATCCAACAATCGCAAAAAATAAAATAATAAAATAAATTCTAGTCTCACAAGATGAATACATTTTTTTTCAAAGTATTCTGATAGCAAAAGATTTTCGAAAATATATGCACTGTACAATTTGTTATTCGGCATAAAAGTAGAATTCTTATAAATTAATTAGCTTAGAAAGTCCATTGATAGCGTGCTTATCCTAGGTGTTGTCCTTGACATTTTTACAACATAACTTGAAAGTCTGTTGTAAGGGACTGCGTTTAAAATTTGGGATCAGAAATTTGAGATTTAATTAGTTAATATAATCCATTTAGATAGAATATTATTTTTTTAATTTATTATTTTTTTATGCTCCTATTAATAATTTATATATTTTAACTCTTTTATGTAGACATCTCCATTTGGAATTATGCCAACTTGCTCGTGAATTAAACTCAATATTTGAAATACAGATAACTATATCAATAATAGCTTATTTGACACATGTGACAAGAGATATTCGTTATATGTTTATACGTATAACATCAAAGGATGACTTCATCCCGCTAACAGATTGGAATAACATTAATATTTGGTTGTTTTATTATGCAACTGGAATTTTTTACTTAAATTATGTCTGCGAAAGTATTAATGTTAAGGTAAATCCACACACATACATAATTTTGAATATTTATCTCCTCCCTCCCTCGCGATCACAGTTGGAAACATTTTTGATTTTTCGCACTTTACCAAAAATTAAATATCTTGATAAAAAAATGATAGAGAAATTTTTGTCTCATTTTAAAGCGCAAGTTAAAGCTTTAAATCTGTGTTTGAATTTTTTTCTGAGACATTTTGTTTCTACATTATACAAAATTGAAAATTTATATTTTTCTATAATATTATCTTATTTTGATGTACTATGGTTTGATGAAACATGATCGGATAAAATTTAATATAAAAGTATTTTAAAGTAGATTCCTTAAATTTTAAAACGTTTTTAGAAAAAAATTGGTACGCTAATTTTTCACAAAGATGTCGAATTTTTTTATTGTGTAGAATTTTATAGTGCATATAACTTTTTTAAAATGGACAGTTGGAAAAAATTTGTTTTAATTTTGAAAGAATTTGTACAAACAATAAGATTTATACAATAAAGTAATTCAGAATCTTTATCGAAAATCATTATACCATTGTTTCTAAATAATATTTTAAAATTTAAAAAGTCTATTTAAAATTTTTTCCAATTAATAATTTCACTGAACTAGAGCGCTTCGAGGAAACAAAAATAATGCAGAAATAATAATTTTATTATGTAACTTAGAAACAAAATTTCATAAAAAAAAATTTAAATCTATATTTCAAACCTTGTTTGTGAGCGTGATCACGAATTCCTTTACGATTTTTTTTCACTTTAGAGATATATAATTCTTTTGAAAAACGAAAAAATCGAAATGTTTCCAAAACATCAAAGAATATTAATTTTAAAAATTTTGATGTCCATATATTTATGACAAATTATTGATTTTAGTCTAACGAAATGAATACAATAATTCGTCGATTGATAGATGTTCCTCAATATGTTGGTATTCACAATGAGGTAAAATAAATTCAATAACTAAATTCAACATTTATGAGATATCTGAAGTGAATTACTTAAACTTAAATAACAACCATTGCAGATTTACCAGTTTACACTACAAATAATACATCATCCACTAAAATTGACTGGACTAAGTTTTTTCGATTTTGGCAATGACTTCTTGCGAAAAGTTTGTTTCTGTATTTATACTTCTAAATTTTATTAAATATTTTTATTTTTATATTTTACACTAAATTACATTGGTGGTTATCAAACGCTTGTCACAGCTTAGATAAATTTTTTATTTTATTTTATGGCATACTATAATAAAAATTTGTACTACGTATAAAAAACCTATCCAAAATATTATCTTTATTTATTTCTTATCAAAACTGTTGTTTATTAAAATTTAATCAACACTATTTCTTTCAGATTATCGTGAGAATTGTGACGATTTTGATTATCATAATTCAAATGCCTGGAGCATCTAAAACTTTTAAGGGCTTTTAAAAATATGATAAAGTTTATATCCCGAAGAGATAGAGTAAAAGGAATAACTAAAACTTGACAAATTTTATAAAAATATCGTTTTAATAATTGCAAACACAC
>NW_012130097.1:2196300-2200052 GCF_000143395.1 Atta cephalotes
ACGACACACACACACACACACACACACACACACACACACACACACACACACACACACACACACACACACACACACACATCGAACGTAAAATATTTTGCAAAAAATCTTTTTATATAATAATGTTTTTAAATTTTATACAATAATACATATTGTATAATAATCGTCCTATTTAAAAATTCATTACAAATAATTACATTATATTTTTAGCAATATAAGTTGATTAAACATTAATTTAGGTTCAATTTTTAAAGTGTTGTTAGCACGCTCAAATCAAAATATAAATTGTTAAATTTTTATCTATATTATTCATTTCTCATTTATTTCGTATTTTTGTTACTATATATTGCTTATACTGATAAATAATATAAAATATTTTAATGAGGTATGATTCAGACTATGCCTTCAACAAGCCTCTCCCCCTAAAATGTTTAGAAATATAAGATTAATAAATATAAATATATTTTTAATAATTACATTTATTTATTACGTAATTTTTTTAGCTCTATTCGGAACTTTATTGAACAGCTCGAGACATAAATGACTACGTTGAAATGCAAATGACTTTGCAGATGATATATTATTTCATTATTTTAATTGGAATGTTTTATTTTCAATTCCACATACTATTACATTAGAAACAAATATAAAATAATAATACAGCACAAAAATTAATGATTTTTAGCTTACTATATGATTTATCATTTATTTAATTAAGCTTATATTATTAAACCATATGTACGAAAGTGTTAGTACCAAGGTAAATATTTTTAGTATTACTCAGAACAGTAGAATATTAAAATAGATCCAATTATTCTTATGATTAAAAAGTTGCATTACATAATAAATAATATAATCCTCAACTTCTCTAGATTAATCATAGCAAACAATAAAACAAACATTTATAGAAAAATAAATTTTAGTTATAAAATAAAAAATTAAGTAATTTCTCTAGATTATTCTCTAGATTAATTAATCACGTATTTATAGAAAAGTTCAATGATATATATATAACGCTAATGTATTGATGTATAAATTATTCTGTGTCATCCACGAAACATTAGCTGTATATTGACCTAATGAAGTCCAATAGTCATACGATGTCAGTTTACATTAGGAACGATAACGATGAGTATGATGAATTCTATAGAACAAGCTATACGTCCTTTGTTCCTAATGTGTCATCTTCTTGGTCTAGGCGTCTATACTTCAAAGCCTTATTTGAGTACATTGTACAATGTGACAGTGTGGTGCGCTTACAGTTACCTTTTTTATTATACAGTGTTCACTGTTAAAGCAGAAAAATGGTTATTTGCATCTTCTACTTTAATCAGTAATGGAATTAACATTCTTGTTAGCATTACATCTATTATTATGAGTTTACGTCAATATAAGGTATATGTACATATTCAAATTAATTTATTTAGGTCTGTTAATTTATTGTAATTAATTCTTTATAATAAAAATATAGTTAAATAAATATAATTTTTTCGTAAATAAGACTTGCAATAAAAATATAAATTATTTTTTTTGTCCAATATTGCTTAGAGATTGCAAAAATTCATAAAGAGACTTGCTGCTGTAGATGATACATTAGAAGAATTAGGCACTCTTAAAATATATCAAAAGTTGCATATACGTGTAAAAAGAACATTAATTGGATGGCTGGTGTGTACTCAAATGGCAAATACAAGTGACAGAATATGGTTTTGTAATAATCTAGATAGTAAATGGTGTACAATCATATCTTATATAACGAATCATATTCAAAATGCCAACATATTTGTGGATTTAATATTTACAACTTGTTTATGGTTTGTATATTATTTAAGATATTTGTATTTATTACATATTAATTAATATCTGTTTTTGAGATGCATTATTATCGTAAAAAATTTTTTATAAAAATATTTTTTAATAAAAGTAATTTAATAGCAGATGTCATCCACATATAATTTTAAAAATAAAATTTAATACAACATTTTTATAAATTTAAAATAATTTCTTATTTAAAATTGGATATAACAAATTTAACAAATTTATATATATTTTTAAAGTTATGTGTAGTTTATCCATAAATTTTAAAATTATGAAATCTTTCTTTTGTAGGTATATCGGTACTAGATTTAATAAGTTAAATGAACACATGAGATACTTGTTGTTAAGAGAAGAACATGGTATAAAAAATATACAGAGAAAAATAGTAGTGCCTACTCATCGATATATCATGTGGATTAATAGTTACAAGCGCATATTTTGGATCATAATGTAAATCAGTAACACAAATGTATTTGAATATATTATTATTACTATTATTGGATTTTGATCAGATTTAGCATTCAATAAAAGCTTTGTATAAAAACGCCCCATACCATGAACTTTATCACAGAGAACGTCCTTAAAAAAGGGGACATAGGTATTATTCTCTGAACATTTTTAAGACGCCCCTTGAAAGTCTGAGTTATAGGGAACTGCGTTTAAAATTTAGTAAAAATTTGAGATTTAATTAATATAATTAGTTAATATAATCCATTTAGATAGAACATTATTTTTTTAATTTATTATTTTTTATGCTCTTATTAACAATTTATACATTTTGACACTTTTATGTAGACATCTCCATTTGGAATTATGCCAACTTACTCGTGAATTAAATGCAATATTTGAAATACCGATAACTATATTAACAACAGCTTATGTGACATATGTGATAAGAGCATTTCGTTATATCTTTATACATATAATGATAGACAATGACGTCGAGTTATTGGATTTTCTTAACTTTATTGTTTGGATGCTCTTATATGCAACTAGACTTTTTTGCTTAAATTATGTATGCGAAAGTGTTAGTGTCAAGGTAAATCCACATATTATTTTAAATATACACATTCCGCGACCAGAAGTTTGGAAAGATTTTTGTTTTTTTTCACGTTTTACAAAAAATTAAATATCTCAATTAGAAAATTATAAAGAAGTTTTCACGTAAAGCAGAAAGGGTTTTAAATCTATAGTTTGATGAAATATGGTCGGACAAAATTTACTATAAAAATATTTTAAAATGGACTTTCTAAATTTTTAAATGTTTCTAGAAAAAAATTGATACGATAACTTTTTGCAAAGATGTCAAACTTTTTTATAGTGTAAAATTTTATTGTGTATATTTTTTAAAATTGACAGTCGAAAGTTTTTTAAAACTTTTGAAAAATATTTATGCAAATCAAGCACATTATGTTGTAATTAATATTTTTCCCTTTTTTTTAGAGAAAGTAAGTTTACACAATAAAATTTACGTAATAAATAATTTAATAACTGTGTAAAAAATCTTATATTACCTTTTCTAAATAGTATTTTAAAGCGTAGAAAACCTATTTTTAATTTTGTCCAATGTTAATTTTACTGAACTGGAGTGCTTCAAAGAAACAAAAATATTGCAAAAAATAATCTTCTAAAATAATTTTCAATTTTTTGTAATTTAGAAACAAAAGATTATAGAAAAAAATTTAAGTAGATTTAGAGCTTTATCTTTGAGCTTTAAAATGTATGGTAACTTTTTTTTTTTTCACTGAGATATGCATATAATTTTTTGTGAGAGACAACAAAAGTGTTACCAAAATTTCAAAAAAGTATCCAAAACCAATTTTCAAAACTCTTGGCTGAAAGTGTTTATGTATATATATATATATATATATATATATATGTATTTGGTTATTTATATATAATTATTAATTTAATTATTAATTTAGTTCTAATAGAAT
>NW_012130097.1:2204064-2205923 GCF_000143395.1 Atta cephalotes
AGAGAGAGAGAGAGAGAGAGAGAGAGAGATATTATTATTATACTTTACTAATTTTATTTTGTTTTATTTTAACTTAATATGTTAAAAAGATAAATGTTTTACTATTTGGTAATTTTATACATAATTTAAATAATGAATAAACATATAATTTGTATTATTATATATCGATAATCAATTGCACCGATGATTATTCAAAAACAGCAGCCTGAGCAAATTTTTCCAGAAAGAGCCTCAAGAGCCCAGAAATAATTGAAGAACGTTGATATTATTGACATTGATATAAATTTGCAATTATTAATATAAATATTTGGCTAACATATTTAAATTAAATTTATAATTTATTATATAAATACTCCATAAATAAGTATATATAAATAATATTTAAATACATATACATGTCTACGAAACTAATAAATCATAAATTAATAATAATTATTAGCTTCGTATTCTTAATCATTTATACTATTGTATAAAATAATTAAGATTCATATTTTCTCCACATTAACATTTCAAATTACAAAAAGAAATTTCGTTAAATTTTTTAAATAAGCTATTATAAAATAAGTTATATATAGAAAAAATTTTTTATCAAGATATAAGAAATAAATGCAATAATGTAATATTTTGAATGTAACGAAACTATGAAAAAAAATTAAAGAAACCAATAAAAAAATTCCTAAGAAAATATAGGATTGTAATACACTGTGCAGTATATGTATATTTACTTCTTCTTCTAGCCAGAGCCTCTCTCTTTCAGCATGTTTCTCTTGTTCTCGTACTTCTTTTTCTTTCTCTTGTTTCTCTTTTTCCGCGCAAAATTGCATATATTCCATATTGTTTTCCAGTGCTGCCCTCAAGCGTTCTTCATTGGCGTCGCGTTCTTGTGCCATTATCTGTCGTTTACGCTTGCGACGCTCTTTCTTCACAATGCGACGCCACTCCTTATGACTGAGCTTTGTTTCTTGTTTTGAATATTCTTCCATCCTCGCGTATCCTCGGAAACAGTGACAAGGTTGGCAGGTATTGTCAACAACGTACGAAACATTCAAAAATAATCACATTGAAATGAGCCGCCGGTCAACTGTTAACATCGATGTATGACTATGTCCGACGCCATATTGATTTTCGAACAACTGCGTGATGCAATGCTGTGATCTGATCGTCGGTATACAAAATCGTTGAAATAGACGATTGTTAATTTTGTGGAAGCTGCAGAATATTATTTGTGATATCAACATTTGGTGCAACTGATTTTTTAAAATTCTATATTAATTTTCTATTTTGAGGACCATACTTTAAATTTTATTAAAGATGAAGTTATTATGTTTTTATACATTATTAAGTGTTATTATTATCAAGATTATTTGATAATATATGTTATATTACCTATATATTATTAAATAAAACAATATAATTTCTAATGTAATATAATGTATTTTTGTTTAATAACTATATCATCTGTAGATAATGTTACTATTTCGCTAAAAGATGGAGACACCATGATTATTCTCGTGCGCAGATATCGACAGAATGGTATCAATAGAAAATTAATCGCGCCAAAAAAATGAGATTTTTATGAGCATGTAATAAATTTAATATTAAACAATTTTTAAATATTAAATGTATTACTATACCTAATATTAAATAATATTCTTAAAATATTAATAAATGATTATATATCCAACTCTTCATAATGATTATGACTGTTAAGCAAATAACATCGTTTAATGTTATTGTAATATTATGTATATATTAGGTGTGGGAAAAAGTTCGTGGCGTTTTTCCCGTTACATGTAACTTTTTCCCATGCCTGCCTAATATGTATATATATATATATATATATATATATATATATATAT
>NW_012130097.1:2208652-2219533 GCF_000143395.1 Atta cephalotes
TTTATTTATATGTATATACAGAGTAATACTTAAGTAAATAAAAATATTTTAAAGTGTAAAATCACTCATATTATGCAAATAAATAATCAATAATCGAGCCAAAAGTTTCTAGATTAAATGTAATGAGTAAGATTTATCTGTTATTATTATTGTAGAATTATCTGAATATGTATAATATATTTATTTAGATAAAAATAATATTAAATTATATGTATATAAATAAAGAAAACAGAAATTTTACGAAAAGAAGGATTTTGTTAAAATATATAAAAATTTAGTTAGATAATAATTTATTAGACTGAAAATAATTTTTTTTTGGATTATTAAAATAGTTATTCAAAAATCTCCAGCATGATGAGCAATATTATAAAAAGTTTTGTATTTTAGCAATCAGTCTGAATTCTCTAAAATCTTTGGAGTGGAATCTAATTCTAAAGTGACAATTGATGAAAAAGAGTGACTCAGTTGTTAATTTTTAGGAATCAGATTTCACTCTTTAGAATTAAATTCCAATATAAAAATTTTAGAAAGTACATAATTATTTTGATGATCCAATAAAATCATTTTCAGATTTAGCTAAATGTTTAGATACTTCAGCAAAATCTTTTCCATGTAGAAATATAAATATTTTACAAAAGGCTTTATTCATTTATTAATACTTCAATAGGTGTATGGACAGTCGGGAACATTGGGAGAGAACAAGGTTCGATATGGATAGCTCTTCTCACAGCATATCTGTTTTATCCGACTTTATATTACATCGCCGACGATACCATGTGGATCTTCCTCATGGTGGTTACCTCGAGTCTCAGCTTCGACACTTTCAGCAAGCAATGGCGGCTGAAACCGAAAAAAAGAAGAAGCTTCTTCCGACGTATAGCCTGCTTAGGCTTAGCTCTCATGCTTTACTTCGCCGTAATCGGTAGCTACTTATACTTCAACGCGGTTATTACGGATAGCGAAGGCGAGGAGATCAAACTGTCGGAAGCGGTGCAACATTTTCTCACTTCGCCAATTTGGACAGATCTCAAGGTGAGTCTACAATAAATCTTTTGAATTTTTAACTCTTCAAAGTTAACGATGGACCTATTGAATTCACTCAATTATATTTTTTATCCGCAAATTTCAATTATTATTATTAAAATAAGTTTATTGTTAGCATTTATTCTTTTCTATGCAAATCATGTCTTTGGTTCCTTGCAACTGATTAGTGCCTTTTAAACATAAATTAAATGGATTTCATAGATCCAGCAGATTTTGGCTTTAAAGGGTAAGCAGTAAATTTCTTGAGATTTGAGAGATCTCTTTCATGATGTTCTTTATTTTACAGGCGAGTTTGGAAGCGACGTGGAACCAGGCGAGACATCAAGGCTTTTGGGCAACGTGGGCGCAACTGGTGGACCTCACGGATCCTCGAGGCGAGATAAATGCCTACAAGGTCGGCTCTTTATAAAATTTTATTAGATTTGGAATTCAAATTTACTTACAAAGAAGTAACTTAAGAATGTATAGAATCAGGTGTATATAGTCAACAAAAAGCGAGTAAAATGAGAAATTTATACTTTTATAAAAGTTGATGTTATATACGTATGAAATAGTTCAATAAGATCAACTTTTATTTTACAATACAATTTTTTATAGTTTTAATAATTTTCTCATTTTTATCTTAATTATTTTTTTAAAACGTTATTTTTTATTAAATTCTTTTTATCCAAGCTTGCCGTCAAACTTTTTTATATTACCTTTATATTATTTTTATACATAAATACAATATGGAAAAATTTGTAATTCTTTTATAATTTTTTCATAATTTTTTGTTTAAAAAATACGCATAAGAAATCCTTAACATTTTCTCATTCTCCGCAGGTCCTGGGTCTCTCACAAACCGCTTCGCAGAACGAAGTCACGGCACGATGGAGAAGTCTATCCAGGGACAATCATCCTGATAAGGTTAAAGGTTCAGAGGAGGAAAGGCGCAAGGCTCAAGAAAAATTCATGGAAATCCAACAGGCGTATGAAATCCTGTCTCAGGCGAAGAATCGCCGGCAACGACGAAATCGTCGTTCTGAGAAATGAGCGTACTTTTGATTCAAAGGATTAATAAAAAACAAAGACAAAAGAATCTCCAAATACGCCAATCTCTGTGTTTCAACTATGTATAATCAAAAGACAGTAACTTTATTAATAAGATTAATAAGACATTTATTTAAACAACCATCTGACAGTAACTGCATCGATATAAAATCTTGTACGTAAAACGCATGTATTATAAGTTAGGGGGAGGCCTGCGACACATAAATCGCAAGTCCATTCGATTATCTTTAACTTTAATCGGTAAGAAACCCCTGAAGCTTCGCTTCGGCGCGTGCTTCAAGTTAAGCTCATATCAGATTAGAGATTAAGATTGAATTAAAATTTGATCAATCAAAACAAAGTTCACTAAACTTTATATAATTTTCTTTCTTCTAATCGGTTAAAATCCAACCAATCCAATCATAATTTCAATTTCTAGTCTGATACGAGTATTACACATTCACGTTTCCTGGAAAAAATCGAGATTCCATTTACCGAGATTGGGAAGGAGGTAACTTTCAGTATCACGATTAACGCGATCTCTCGATTGTAACTTTACAATCTTCTGTCTCTAAACCGCCTTTGCGCGCACGCAGCAAACCTTGTTTCGTCACATCTCGCGCGCAATCCATTATAAATCTAAACTAAAAATAAGATTCGACCGTTCCAATGTTTATGCGTCCGACCATGGCGGCTGTTTACATCGAAAACAATCTCGAATACGAGGACTATAAACATAACTTCAACGGCAGCTGCCGACTGGATCGTGGTTGAATCGGGAACGATCGAAGTTTCGAAGGTCCTCCCTTTTGATCTCGTAAAACGTCCTTTCGGGTGAAATGCATCGCTAATATTTTTTGGCGAGGTAAAAACGAACAACCTACGATCTACTTGAAGCACCGCGGCTCCGAACGATCGGCCAGGCAACAGCGGAATCGGATAATATGTAAATGATCTCAAATGGATCATAAATACTCTGTCCACTCGCTGCTTTATGTCAAACAGACTCGATTAAACCTTTCAATCTCCACTCGCGTGTGTTCAATGCCAAACGGACGACTAAACGCGGCCCGTAATTTTAATCGCGAAAGCTTTACATTCGACTACTTGCTCTTCTTCTTCGAGCGTGGCGGCTTTGCCATAGAGTTCTCGATCTTATCCGTAAAATTTGTCCCGTACTTTTCAGACGTTTTCTCCAGAAAATCCTGCTGCGAAACCAACGTCACCCTGAAAAATAGCACAAATTTTTATTTTCTCTTTTGAGTTTACGTTTACTTTAGAATTAAAATTATCGAATAAACGTGATTTAAAGAAAATATCCAATTAATATTTTAATGTTATCTATTTCTTCTTGAAGCTGCTTGTAATTTTCTACTAAACGTCAAAGACATTGCAAAGTTTGTACTCATTGAAAAATGTGATTACAAAGTATTGATCGGCATGACTCAGAAAGTTTTAGTTCTTTGATGAAAGTCACACCTTAATTGGGGCACGCTCAACGGTCGCAGAAGACTTTTCACAACAGGTGACGGCTTCGGCAAAGCCGGACTGCTCGCGCACAGAGCCGCACTGGTGAGCTGTGACACCAGAGAGAAGGTTCGATCAGGGCTGGAGGTGGTGCGGAAGACTTTTCTTATTTTCGACTTTAGTCCCGAGGGTTGCGGCAAAGGCGTTGAAGGTATAGGCGTCACCTGGCATAGTTTGTAAGGATTACGTCTTTCAAAATCCGAAAGAAATCCGATTAAGAGGAGACTTGACATATCGCGCTATTTACCTTTCCTTGTAATACTTTCGCAGCGAGCTCGGGCTCGCTACCCCAACGACAGGACGTCGTTCTCTCTAACAGACGATGTCTCGCGAACCTTTCAATCATCTCGGCGCATACGTACCTGCCGCAAAACCTCGCCCATTGCTCAGCTCTTAGGCCTCTACCGTGATCACGTAGTGTGGGATTTGCACCTAGGAATTCACGAAAATAATTTTCAGGCGGCGTAGATGATAAATTTTAAGAAATATTTCGTGATGCTTTGTAATCATATTTTTTATAATATCATAAAATGAAGTAACTTTTTATTTTAATATTGCCCAGAAGATATGTATATCAAAATCAGGATATAAAATATCTCAAAAATTCGAAGGACAATTTAAATTAAAACTTCTTATGTCTTGATAACGAACATAAGCTTTCAAGACATTTTTTTTAATTAAGCCAAAGTTATCCCATTTTACGATTAAAAAAATTTGATTTTTATTAATTGAATGTTAGAATGTTGGATTTATTTATTATTTTAGATTAATATTTATTGTATTTCATTTTATTATATTATATATTATATTAGATTATATTATCTAACATTATTATTTAAAGTAAATTAGAATTAATTATAAGATTATATTGAATCACTTATTTGTGTGTCAGCTATACAGATTTATTATCTTACAGATTATTGCTCGGAGTAAATTAGATTTATTAATTAATTATAGTTTGCACTGATTATTGCACTGAATTACTTGCTTACCGGCGAATAAGAGAATCTTCGCGCATTTGGTTCTACCTTGAAGGGCGGCTTTCATGAGCGGTGTGAAGCCCAAGGTATTTCTAGCGTCTACTTCGATATCCGGACATCTCTCCAGAAGGATGTTGAGGCATTCGGTCTGTCCTGTCCACAGATACGTAACAGAGACCATGTACTGACATCATCGATACTGATTTTATTCGCGTGCAAGATCTCATATATTTCATAACTCGTGATGTTTTGGCTCGGAACGTTTTTCAGCACGCGTCATCACATAGCTGCGCGTTTGTTGCAAGAGGCGCTTCGATGTTCTCCGCTATTTTCGGCGATTGTGCTACGCGATGGGATCCCCGTGTCGATGCAAAAAATTCGCCGGCAGATTTGGTATTAGGCATATTTTCAGTATTTTCCAATGGCTCTTATCGCTATTCCCATTCGCAAAAAATATAATGGGATCTTGGAGACAGACAAGAGATTACTTGATTTAACGTCGATTAAATAAGCCGTTTCTCTTTTCTAACTATAACTTTCCGTACATTTTTTAAAATTAATATATTATATTTTTCTATGCTGTATTAAAAGAATATGTATAATAAAAAAATTAGCATTACGAAATAAAAAGAAAAGGTACGGATTTAATAATCATTTACTTCTAATATGGCTGTTTGTTATTTTCTCACTTTATTTGAGACCTTTAAACGCCATGAGTTATAAACTTAAATAAGTATCTCTTGAACTTTATCCTGTTATTTTTTATGTTCATGATTGATCCGCGAGTATGATGGATGCATATAGTTATTTGGCCATTGGTAACTTACTAAGGGGGGATGATTATGTGATGAAAAAAAACAGAAGTAAATATCAATGTAAATTATGTTCTAAATCATTCCCGGATAAACATATTTTTAAAATTCCTACAAAAATTATAACATAGTTTAACTACAAAAATTTTAACTCCTATTCATCGCTACGTTTACGCCATAAGATTGATGCAACATTTATTCTTGTCACTCATTTTCTCTATGAATAAACGCGGCCATCCTACTCTCGCATCTCGCCAGGAACATTGGTTATAAATTGCCAAAGATGATAATCTGAATTCCGGAAAAAGAGAAAGAAGTGTAAGAGTGTAAAAAATGTCTCTTTAAACTATTTCTAGAGATGTTTGAAATTATTTGTAGAGATGTTAAGTATTCAAATATGAATCAAATGAAATCAGATAATCTCCATAATTTAAATCTCAACTCGAAAATTTCGAATCTAAAAAATATGAATATGAATATATTGACAATCTTATAAAATCATGTTTCTAGTTAATAAGTAAAATAATACAGCATATGTATAATCAATATTTTTTACATTTAGAAATGTTTTAATTATCTATATATTAAAATTCAATTTAATAATAATTATGTTATTAATTAAAAGTTATGTTTTAACGATTCGATTTAATTAGATTCGGACATATCGATTTGATTCAATTCGGATTCGAGCAAAGAAATGAAATGAAATTCAATTCTAAATAATCATTAAATTAAAACATTTAAGATCTGCTTCTCGAACGAAAATAGGAATTCTTTATATTTAATGAGAACAATTGAATTCTATTCGGTGTCCAAAAAAATTCGCATATCTTTAAATATTCTACTACTCAAACGATGTCTAAGGTATTTTAATATCTCACTGTATTTGCAACAATATTATTATATTTAATCATATGATTCCATCAAATATTCTTAAAATCGAATTCTGGAAAATTGCAGGATCAAACGGATTGATTTCCGCAATACGTCAATGACATTTTCCCGGTATCTCGTATACGTTTCACGTAACTACAGTAACTTGATATTCAAATGATATAATCGATCACTCACCAGCCTGAGCGGCAAAATGGAGTGGTGTATTACCCTCATTGTCAGGCAAATTCGGGTCCACACCTTCAAAAGAGAGCGCCAGCTCAAGCATCGCCGCTGCACCGTTCCCAGCCATGTAACTTATGGCCGTCTGCAATGGTAAACAAATAATCCTCAGGTTAGTTTGAGTTAAAAGCACGATTATGTAAACTCGTGTTTCGAGCGGGAAACATTATTCATCCCTCCACCCTCTCCTCCCTCCCCCCCACATCAATGTCTCTTGTACGGCGTTTGACTGTGACATGAAAATCCACGCAATTCCATGACACACATTCGCAAATTTAATTCGCTAAATCGACACTGACTAAACATAGAATGACTAAACACGAATTTTAATTTTACATGGAAAGAATGATTTTGCTGAAACATCTAATTTAGCTAGATCGGAAAATAATTTTATTAGACTAAAATTATTATATAGGAAATTATTATATAGGAAATTATTATATAATTATATAAGAAATTCAAGATTGGGCAAGAAATATAATAAAAAAATATTTTGCAATTGTTAAACTAGTTTTTGTTAAAATTTTTGTGTTGAATCTTCGATTATTCGAGTTTCAAGTTTAGTTTTTTAATATTAAAATAGCATAATTTATGAATAAAAATATAAAACAAATAATATTAAAGTGATATATTTTGATAAATAAATTCTAAGACAAATAAATAATATATTCTAATTTAACAATAATATATGCTAATTTATAAATATTAATTTCCCTAAAAAAAAATGCTCTCATAATTTGCTTACAAATTGTGGATGTGTTACATTTTATGTATTAATTTTTTACATAATATTTGCGTTACTTTTTAAATATTCATTTTGTATTAAATTAATATAAAAATTTGGGTAGATCATTTGAGACACATGAAATGTATTAAAATATTATATAAACACAAATTTTCCAATTGTGTGTTGCAAAAAGTTTTAATATTTTAGCTTGAGCGTTCTATATAATTATTTTAATAGTCCAATAAAAATTATTTAGCTACATTTTAAGGTAACTTCAAATCGTTCTTTATCATATAGGATTTGCTAATTTCCATCTTAAACTAACTAGATAAAAAATTGTTCCGATCGAGGAAATGATCTTCTTCTTATTGAATCGCTATAATATATCCCTTATATGAATTGTTAATCGGATTTATCTTTGAATACCACGCTTCGCCTATTGTTATTACACTCGACTGACGTGTAAATATGTTGAAAAGAGAATGAATATCGTGTTTTATATCGCGATTGTTGAGAAGTACATATGACACCTCGTAGGAAGACGTTCTCATTCTGCCATTGTTTGCTGCCTCCACAGACACCGAGATGCACAATGGACTATCCGTTAAGAATCAATTTATTAAGTGGCTATTGACGTTTGAACGTTATTGCTTTACTTGCGTCAGCATGCGCCGGTATACAAACAGGCGTTGAAACACGAACTACGCCAACAAACGTTCGGAAGAAGACACGTTTGCCTTGAAGACGACGCGCGAATTGTAAATCGGTAAACACAACGAGTTCTATTTTGTTCGTTTTAAATGAAACAGAACACGGTTTAAACACTTATTTCACATTTTCCTCAATAAAATGTTTGAGGTAAGTCAGAATATTTTTATATTCTTGCAAATTGTATGCTTTGTTAACGTCAATAATACTAAATATAATAGAAAAATAAAATTAAAAATAAGTACAAATATAATAATAATATTTTGTATCGAGTTTTGTCATCATTTATGGTTTGCCTAAGTAATTCAAATTTAATTTGAACTATTAAAGATTAAAATTCAAATTTGACATATTAAAGATTAAATCGAAAAATGTTATTTAATTCTGTTACTACTCGAGTGAAAAGAAATTTTTGAGATATAACATTTGTGATATTTAATGATATTTTTAAGGATTTGTGATATTTTGAATTTATAAAGATATCTGAAAAAAAAAAAATAATATATATATATATATATATATAATTTAAAAATTTATCAGATTTTACAAGTTTTTTTATGGAAGTTATAGAATGAGAAATCTTAAAATACTTCAGACTTCATTTGAAAAATTCTAGATAAACTTTCTCAGCATTATAGAAAAGTTCCAATTCGTATAAAAAAAATCTGAGAAATCTTTAAAAGTTTTTAAACTCAGAAAATCTAAAATCTATATAAAAATTTTCAAAAATTATATTAAAAAAATGTACAGAACAGTAATGAGTAACTTCAAGTTATTATTTCTAACGTTTTAGTTATTTTTACACATAACGTGTTAACCTCGCGCGAATTCTTTGCTCTGCAGCCTCGCTGAATCATCGTCCGCGTTTGTCTGATGTCACTTAAGGAAATCGCATTTTCGCATATTTTTCCGTCAGGGTTGATTCGTAATCGATCGCTTTAAGCTAGAAGGTTCGCGTAACCGAGCACAATTTCTCGACGCGATGCACGTGCGATCGTCTCTCTCGTGTGCAGCCTTGAAGAGCGGCGACATTACCGAGGACCTCGAGATTATCCATCACGATTATATGGGACATCTACATTAAGTTTCCGTTCGTCCTGGCCTTAGAGCGGCATTTACCACGATTCCACGTAGGACGACCGCATTTCTATCTACGGAAAAAGAGACGGAGCGCAAATCGACTTTAATTGCGACGCGACACCGCTGCATTTGGAATGCGGTCGCAGATTCCCATGCGGGATCGAGATTAACGTGCTTTCGTATCGATCCTGACGCGGAAAAGCGGCGGTTTATTTGGAAGAGGCGAGCGTGTCTGAGACATCAAATTGCACAGTGCTTCAACAAAGTGCAAAGTTAACAATATCGTTTTCTTCAAAGGAGTTGTTGATGATTTTGTTCTTGAGCATGAATCGTTTGATAGTAACGAACGCGAGTCATCGCGGGACGTTAAACTTGTCGTATCATGAGTATCCTTCGAGATGACGGTAATTACAGCGTCTAGTTATACCGTTTCACGAACTCCTGTCACTCATCGCGCTTTTACTGCCAGCACGCTTGCCTTTCAAACTTTTCGTATCTAAAACGTGACATGTATGTATGAAATAAGTTTGTTTTTTCTTCGTTCAATCTTCATTTCACGCTTCATTTCGCGCTTTAATTGGAAGATAATATGCTTCTCTTTACATGAAGATTTATACATGGATACAAAGCCATCTTATAAGCAATATTATAGTATTTAAAAAGTATTTTACTTTTTTTATCTATTCTAATAACTAATAAGATAAATTTTACTCTTAATTTCAATAATACCAAATTATACCCAATTTAAGTTATTTTTAATCATTTCTACAGAGATCTTAATATCACTAATTTAACTAAAATAAAATAATTTAATAAAAATAATTTAACTAAAAAATGTAGTATTAAATTTAATTGAAATTTAATTTATTACTAAGAATAAGTGCATATAATGTTAATATGAACAAAACCGTTTCAAGCTGTGTAATATCTTAATGCTAATATGAGTCTGATTGGTTTATGACATTTTACGATTGTACTAAGATGGTCTTAAGTATAAGAATCCATTATGAATATCGGTCTTAAATTTATTAAATATCTTTAATTTACATATATAAAGTGCGTGCTACAAAGAAAATTTTATTGAAAAGAATTATATTCCTAAGAATTATTCCCTATCTGCTAAGAGATATACTCCAATAGTTTCTCGAGCGATATCATATACATACATTTCCCCTGGGAACGCAACCCATCTTATTCCTCTCGAAGAGCAATTTTACACCCGGCTTGTTGCAAAAGCGAGCAGAGTTGGGTGCCCGACAGGCAATTCGGTATTTTTCCATGAGACTACATGAGTACGTGTACGAGGGGATCGCACGTCAGCGCTAATGAAAGTACCATGAGCATGGAATTTTTGCCGACCTCCGCGACGAACTGTGATGGTCGAATCCGTTTCGTCGGATCGATTCTCCGCTGCTTAATCTGCGCTGGTCGGAAAACAGGTAAATTATACAGTTTCGCCAGCAATTAGAAAAGTTCTCCTCATCATGCCGATTATCTGATCGAGGTGCATGTAGAACGAAGCAGCACAAAACACAACCAAAAATTTTCTTTAGGGCCAAATAAAGATTCTTTCTAAAAAACTTATATGGAATGATAAAAAAATCACAGTTGTTTGCTCTTGCTCTAAGCTATTCATGAATACAATGTATATAAAATTAAATCGTGTTTTATTTTTTGCAATGCAATAATGAACATTCTTAATTAGTAAGCTTTTTTATATATATATATATATATATATATATATATATATATATATACACATACTACTAACTAAAGTAATAAGTTAATATAAGTTAATTATATATCTNTATTATATATATATAATAATAATACTAGATAATATATATAATATATATAT
>NW_012130097.1:2219553-2226480 GCF_000143395.1 Atta cephalotes
TTGTATTAGCATAGATATAAATACTGACATAATATAGATATAATATATATATATAACACTATGACTTTTAAATCATGGATGATTTAATTTACATCATGATTTATATTAACACGAAAGAATTATATAAATACCGTATATTAAATCTATATACCCATATTTTTTATTCATATTTTTTTAGAGTGAAAGATTTTTAAGTGAATTGTGTGTTATTCGCTTTAACCTCATTTTATCGGACTGACGAAAAGAACAGAGTGATGAGTGAAAATAGTAATAAAATCTCGAAACTTTACGCTTCTGTTAACTCCCAACCGTCAATCGTCGAGGATCCACAGAGGGTTGTTGTAGTTGTATATATTTTTGCATAACTCGCGAGAAACGAAACTCACGCCTTGGAATCACAGTCGGGCAATTTAAAAATAGATCCATTCGAAGGCGAAATTTGTTTCCTGTCGTCGCGCACGACTCGCTCGGCCTTAATTGCACTTTCATCGATCGCGAATCGCGCGCTGTTAATTACAAATCGCCGCCAGCTTTCCAATCCGTCGGATTCGTTTAGTGTGAGCCATTTCGCCTAAACGACCATCACTCGTTCCCATGTTGCAGTTTCGAAAGAACTTCGAACTAGAGCAGTCAATTCAAATTTGTGAAATAATTTGTAATTACTTGGATCAATCATTAAATGTACATTTAATAATTCCTCATATATTTTTTTAGTCTGCATATCGAAAAAGATGAGTGGGAGTAATTTTATGTTACACAATCTTATTTTTTAGAATTTTGTTCTATTCATATGGGTTAATAACCATACTTTATGTTAATTTCTGAAAGACTACTGATAAGAAAAAGCTTTACTGAGTTCCAAGGACCCATCCTTTAGCATAGCATACACACAAATATATGTGTTCCTGTCACGAGTTAATAACACAAGCATTCATAATAATAACTCGAAAATCATGCTTTTTGAGTGGTATCATTTTTTAAGGGAGCAATATTTCTTCTGTACTTTTTCTTTCCGTGAAATCGCAAATTTTAATACACTATTAAATTTTTTACAATTTTATAAGGCACACATTTTTCATAGAAGCAAATACATCACATCAATAGAATAAACGACAGAGAATATTGCAAAGCAATTTTTAAGTTACGAAGCGCAATGGCAATTAGAGACTAATTCAATTAATTAGAAACTTTTGTACTCACCCTGCCGCTACTGTCGACTACGTTGACGTCCATGCCTTTCAGACCTACTTTCCGAGCCTGTGTGACGATTTCCTTGAGACCAGTATCGTCAGCCTCTCTGGCGGCCCTCAAAAGGGCCGTAGGGCCCCCAGAGGGTATTTCCCACGAGGGCGGCACTTTTGATTTGATCGTCTCTTTGCGTACGTGATCTGCAAGATTTACACTCGCCTTAATACTTTTCTGTGTAATACTTTTCTGTTACTTTTTTATTATTTCTAATTACTAATTATGAACAAATTCTATTAGATTAATTGCGCAATTATAACTGTCTAATATATCAGAATTTATTATTGGATACTGTGTAAGTTCATATGATAGACTACGCTTGTTGAAATTAGTAAACTTTTCAAATTTTACGGTCATAAATTACAAGTTTTAAAGCTTGTGATATTTTTAAAACGAACTCTTTTGACATTAATCTTTAATACATATGATGGGTCTTATGTACCGTGCATTTCTTTTCTTTGAAATATTAGGAGCATCTGGCTAAGCAATAATCTCTGTCCTTTTGCTAAAAAAAGTTTAATATCTAAAGGACGTTTTTGATGTATTGCCGACTTATGCATTCATATCACGAATGACTCATCGTGTGTAAAGTGAGTACTTTTCTATAGCAAATTATTTTTTTATTTTTACCTAATTCTTTTATATTGCAAGAATTTCATAAATTTATTAAAAAGAAACATTGAAATTTAAATGACAATTTTTTTATCTAAAATGTCGAACATTTCTATTATATTTGCGTCAAATATTATTAATAATGTTAAAAAAACATTATAAACATAATATTTTTTTAATTTGTTGTAAGTTTTTTAATGAAACATCGATAATAAAATGCATTGTTTAAAATGTAAGTGCAATATTATTAAATCAAAGTTTTAAATTTTTATATTAAAAAATACATTTTTTTAATTTTATCTGTAATCACTTATAAAATTTAGATGCAATTTTTGTTTAATACATAACTTTATAAATACTTTTGAAAGTATATTTAAAATATATTTTATGTAGTACGAATTATCTAATAATTTTTGTACACTTATAAAAGTAATGACAAGTTGAAAATTAACAATTAACGGAACAATCATGTGTAGTAAAAGACTAGAAAATTATTGTGTACTAAGGATTAAATTATTCGAACATCAATTTCATGAAATAAAAAATAATTTGCTTTTTGATAAATTTGTGTCCACAATTTATTAAATCTCAATATTTGTTGAAAATTTTGTATTGATTCGAGATGTATCTTCAGATTTCAGTATGAAACAAACAGTTTTTGAGATGTAAACGTTCTTCTTATCAGTTAGAACATTTTATCAGTAATGTCACGTTGGAATCAATTTGTCGGCGTTAATACCTAAATGACATACATGTCTATGCGAAAAATTTATGTACATATCATTATAGCAAATAATCTCTTGCATAAAAGCAACAATCCAAATATTTCGTATCACATTGGTATATAAAATATTATTGGATTTCAGATTGTTTTTTTTTATTTAAAAAATAGCAAAAGGCTATAAATTTTTATTTAACCTTCCCTCGATAATATTGAATTTTAAAGGCAGTCGATTTTTTATTGTAAATTCTGATGAACAAAAAAATCTGTAAATGTATAAATAAAATGCAATGCAATTTTTATGATAATAAAACTTCATTGTTAAAGTTTTCACAAGTATGTAAGAATTTTTTCAGATTTTTAGTTCGAAATAATATAAAAAGCTGCATTACGAAGTTCAAAGACCCGGTTATAAACAAAGAGTGAAAATTTCACATTGCTGTTAAAAGATTAGTTATATTTATTAAAACAATATTTTACTTACAATTAGTAAAAACTAAGTAATATGATATTGTAGTAAAATTTGTGAAATTGTTATAGAGCAAATGTCATAAGACACACAGAACTCACCTTGAAGCACACCTTTGCGATATACTTTGGCTTCGTGAACAGCAGACTTCCGGTATGGCGCGCGTTTCTCCTCGAAGCTGGTGTCGGAGCTAAAGGAAACCGATTTCTTTACTCCGACACCCTTCTTCTTGAAGCTCGTAGATAACGTCTGGACACTAGATGACGGTCGCAGAGCACACAGTTCTGCGTCGTCGTCGTTAGTCAGAACCGAGAAGTATCCCTTCAGATCGGTATATCTCGAGGATAAAGAGCCGCGAAGCTCGTAACTATCCGACGATCTGAGGAACTTGGTCAACTCGTCGTCCGGCGAATTCCTCTCGGCGAGTTTGCTGGAGGGATGATGCGATAGACTCGCTAAGAAGGCGGAAGATCTCTTCAGAATTCCCTCCTCCGGTACCCGTTGCAACGTTCTTTCTCTTACTGGAAGACCTGCGGAGTCACGGCTCTATATTTGGCCGGTGTTACTTCCCAAGACGACTTCTCGCGCCGCGGCGTCCTCAACAGTCTGCAGTCGCAGGCTTAAATAGATGTATTTAGCGGCGCGCGAATGCTCGTAAATTGCCATAAAATATTTCGCGCAAGTAAACATATCGTGGAATAGATCGCGTGAGCACATAGAATTTTGCGCGGCATTATTAGGATCGATGTGAACCGAAAGTGAACATTTATTTTGTTTCGTTCTAGTCTGAGCTGACAAGTCGCAACGCGTGCATAACGAACGAGTTTTAGAAAATTAAAGTGTATAAATAGGAAGATGTCCTCTTTTACTTTTAAACAATTATTGGATTTCGGTAAGAGATTAGCCAAGCAGAAGAACAAGTCACGTTAACGTCAAAGTGACATTAAAATAAATCGAAAATAATTGAAAAAATGATTTTTAATGATTATTTTGAAGTCATTTTGACATTATTTTGCTATCATAATGATTTGTTCTGCTAGAATATAATTAATTTGATTTGTCTTTTATCGAATAGAACGTTTTCATTAATTTTTAATCAGTTTGTTTCCGTTTAGGTTCGTGCTCGAAAACGAGTTGACCGCGTTGAGACTGTTATGAAAAGGTTCTGTGTAACTCGTAGTTTCATTTGCAATTCTAATCAGAAACTACGAGATATGATTTTCGTTAGATATTGTTGTTTCGCCAGTGGTAGCCCGTGGGACGAAAGAGGTGAAAATATAAATTATCACAATATGCACGTCAGCATCGTCATTTTCAATGGCCAAGTAGTCATTAGAGGGATACAGATAGTACAGGAAATTAACTTTTCTCGAAAATAATTTCGTTGCCTGGCTTTTGGCGTATACTTAGAATAGCTGATGACGATAATCTCTCCTTCCAAATCGAATAAAAGGAACGTTAACTACGCTTAAGTATCCAGAAAAACGTAAATGATCCGAGCCAAACAAACTTGCCAAATATTAAATAAATTAAGATTAGTAGCATCCAATCGACAATTTAATTTGGGAGGAGATTATTATTATTTTAGTTTGATTGTATTGCAAGTAATCGACGCGCATATAAGGACTGTGATGAAAAAATCTTTCCACACAAAAACTCACATATCCTCCAAACCACTTTAAAAAAAGAACAATTTTTTAATTTAGTAGGCTTTGCAATGAATGTAAGAAACGATTGAAATAGTTAGTTTCGTAATCGCTTTGTTCTCAGTTGCAAAATGACAAGTGAAGTAGAAACACGCAAATCCATAATCAAAATTTTTCAAGAACACCCGAAATGGAGTTTCATTAAATCGCGGGAGGTGGGAGTTTGCAGGAAAACGGTGTCAATAGTCATTAGGCATTTCAAGGAAGATTTGACTGTTAACCGTAAAGAAGGATCTGGAAGGAAAAAGGGTTTTCAGAGTTCAAAAACAGCGAAGAAAGAGGGCATCCGAGGAAGTGACCGAGACCACCATAAAAAGTATGATGGAGGGGATTCCAGAAAAAATTAAAAATTTTTGTCAAAAGTAGTTTTTAAGAATTTTTTTAAATATAGTTTTAATTGTAATTAAAAGACGTTTCTAAAATTTTGTTTGCTTTTAAAAATCGGTCAAGTGGTTTGGAGGATATGTGAGTTTTTGCGTGGGAAGATTTTTTTCTTGGACAGTCCTTATATGAGATAAATTTATTTAAAATACATACAATGAATGTCAAAAATATTCGTGCAGAGAAATTTTTTTATAAAAAAGCCTTGTTTGTAAAAAGTAAACATTAATTAGCAATTTTATACAATGAATATGTTCTGTTCTACTAAACAAATGATGAGCTTCGCATGTGTGATTTTAGAAGCTAAATTTCTCGACTGTGCAACTACTTATTGTTTTTAATTTAACTACTTATTGTTTAACTACTTATTGTTTTTAATTTTCTCTTATTTTTAAGATAATATATTTCATTTAGTTATTACACGTCTCTTTGGTATAATAATTTTGAAAAATATACAGTCTATTTTATTCTTTATATTAAATTGCTAATTATCCAATAAAGACAATGAAGACATTTAGAAATATTCATCAATTAAGCGTCAAATTGAATTGATATCAAAATCTTCGATATTTATTGAATTTATCAATTTGATAAATCATTTCCTGCTAAATAATGTTTTTAAATAAAGCTTTTGTAAAAAATATTTCTCTGTACAAATACTTTTTGCACTTGTATATAAATGTATTATTCCAATGTCTAACTTTAATTGTATGTAATCGGCGCTTTTCTTAGTCGATGTATTCATATCTATAATCAGTTCTAAGCTTAATACAAAGAATTTGACATTGTCATAAAAAAAAATCGCACAACAATATTGGTTTTGTTAAAAGTCTTGAACAAGTATCGACACTCATTAATTTCTCTTATAAAATAGTAGTTATATTTCGATTAAAAAATGAATATAAAACAGATTAATAAATAATAATAAACGACGATAATTTTCATTGCAAGTATATCAGTATTTATTAAATAACTTGAATTTTTCTTTTAAAAAAAATTAACAATTACATTTCGATAAAAATATAAAACAGATTACTAAATAAATGATGTATAATTTTCATTGATAAGTTTAAAAATTATGCAACGCACCTTCCTTCAAATCCTTAGGCACGGAAGTGGATTTGATTATACCTCGTTGGATGCTCCTTGAGATGCCTGATCTCGTTGAGTTTTTGGACACGTCCTTTGGCTTCCTCGATTCCTCTTCTGTGATGAGAATGCCACTCCGAGCGGATTCTTCCTTGGAGTGGAGTCTCCCGTTTACGATTGACGATGTTTGTCTCTTGGTGGTGACGCTGGTCGTCGTCGTTTCATTCGTGGCACGGTTATTTCGAGCAAGTTCGCCCCTAGAGGCGACGATGCTGTAGTTGTTAACCACGCAATAAGCAGTACTCGATGTACATTTCGCGCGTCTGCGTGGGCCGCTTTCTTGCCACCTGGCCTGCTCCTCGAAAATCCGTCGGACTTTCTGCCGAACGTACGAAATTAGTCTCGAGGGAGAACCAAAATTCGCATATTGATCGGTGCTCTAGTTCAAATCGTACTCTATCGTCGATTATCCGTAAATTCAATAATTTGTCCAATCATTTTCATTTTTATTTATCATCGTCTGAGATTTCAAAGCTTTATTTAAGAATAAAATTATATATTTCTGAATTTTTAAGTCTAAGTTTAAAAAAATATATCAAAATATATCTCTAGTTTTATAGAATCTTAACTTTCATAACAGTAAATTTCGATTAAAAAATGTTATTTTAATTAAAAACTAGTGACGCACAATTTTTAAAAATCTA
>NW_012130097.1:2227753-2234668 GCF_000143395.1 Atta cephalotes
GAGAGAGAGAGAGAAGCTTACTTGCTGAGTGGTGGTCGGTTGTACAGTGGAGACAACGACATTGTTGTCACTCCTATTGGTAATGCCGTCGGTGACCATGGACGTAGTGGTGGTTTCATTGCTCTTCGTATGCTTTACCTTACGACCACCTATCATCGTCGAAGGTCGGGACTCCGTGATAGGCTGGAAAAAGCTACTTTTCGCAATTCCGCTTTATAGTTCTGAATAGTAATTCGATCTCGACGCAGCGAGAACCGAAATCAATGTAAAATGGAAGAGGAATAAGAACGAATTTTTGCTGAGATATTTAAAGATTTAGGTTGATAGTGATTTAAGGATAATTTTGCTAACCGATCAAAATAATTATGCCCTAGCAAATAAGTTGATATTATTTGCGGTCATTTTGACAGAACCGTTAAAGAAAATATTTTTAGACGAAATCCAAGTTTTGAAATTCTAATAATTAAAAAAAAATTCTAACTTGTCCTATATAATTATTTTGATAGTCTAACAAAATTATTTTCTGTTGTATCTATATATTTATTTAAATTTTTAGGTATTAAGTTAGAACAAAAAAGTTTGTTGTTATTTCATTTGTATCATCTACATATTTTTTTATAAAAAATTTAGCAATTATATTATTTGATAAAGCACAATATTTTAAGAATCGGCTTTTTTTTATTACAATACAATTTTTAACGAAGTTATGAACAATCAAAATCAAAATGCTTTTTAATTAATCCGTGATATATAACTCAATAAAAAATCTTAGGAACATTTTTACAAAATAATTTTGTAGTGAAAACTTTAAGTTTTCAGAGAGTTAAAATTTTTTATAAGTTTTTTAAGCATATGATAAATCTAAAAACAGAAAAAAAATTTTTTCCCATTTTGTCCAGCTCGTTTTCTATATGTAAAAAATACCAAATTCAAAAAACATAATGACTTTCTAAAAGTAGAAAATTTAAGCTCTAAATTCTTTTTAATTTAAATTTCATTTATTTTTATTAACAAAGTTTAAGCGGTTTGAATTTGAAAATTTGTGCTAAACTTAATAAGAAAATAGTACTATAAACTTTTGTTTCACCCAATATTTGAGGCAAAATTGTTTTTTCCGTAAAAAAAAAAACTTCGATAATAATTACGAGGAATTTATTTTCAAATTACTTACTTTTCCTTTTTTTTCCTTTTTAGGTTCGTCACGATTACGATATCATCATGAAATTCAACTAGAGAAAGAAAGAGTGTTCTATTAATAGGATCAATAGACAGATTATTCTTTAGAGATTCTTTTCCTGGTCGAAATTTACGTTCGACCGAGAAATCGAATAGTACTGCGCTGTAATATAAATTAAAACGCACTCACTGGGAAACACTTTTATCACCGGGAACTCGAATCAGTTCTCCTGTCAAACGAACGTCGTGATTTCCGCCGAAGCGCGCGCTGGAATCGCTTCTTCAACCTACATTTCTTTTTATTGTTCCATGATTCATCGATACATACGCTGAAAATTATGAGGAACACGTGACAAAGCTCGATCGGAAAATTTTATTGATTATCCTAATCTATTACATGTTCTCTTCTAAATTGAATTAATGTCTAGTGTTAGTTATTTTAGCTCAATTATATTTTCTCTCCTCTAATACATTTTTATATAATCCTATTATATTATATTTCAAATGTCTTATTATCTTATTTGATACTATATTATTATACATTGTAATTCTAATAAATGCTATAAGGGAGTTACATAAATATATCGCTTTTTTATTTCAAAAGTGGCACAATTCAAAACAATATATTTCTTAGAAAAAAGGGAAAATTATTTTTTAAGTTAAACAATTATTAATTAATTAAATAATATCGGCAAAAGGAATATATTCTTAACATAAATAAAATATTATTTTGGTCATTTTTGTTCAATATTTGTTCATTTAAAAAACTACATGTTAATTTTGAAGTTTTTTAACTACTCTTTTTATAAGCTATAATGTTTTGATTTTTTATAAAAGTTAAATTAGTTCATGTTTGATTACTAGATTAAAGTTAATCTATCTTATTTAATAATTCAAAAATCATATGTTTTTATTTGTATCACTTTTGAAATAAGAGAATGATCGTATTTAATTATACTTATGAGCTCTTTGAGAAATCATTCCAGAATAGATAGCTTCCGAAAGAAGGAATTTCTCTTTTCATACTCTTTTCTAATCAGCCAAATGCTACAATCCTTCCGACGAGAGCACGTTTCGTGAATTGAATTGCTCCTCTCTTTTTTTCCTTCATACTCGCTGGCGGGCCGTTAACTTCATGGTCGGCTGAAATTACTCTCGAAATCCGAAGCGAAAAGCGAGCGAAGCGATTCCGATGGTAAATCTAACTCTTCAACGGTATACCCGGTATAAAATCACGCTTTCATCTTGCGAACACGCGGTTATTTCGGCGCCGTAGCACACGATATTATCCTGTCATCGTATAGCTTTTGGCTATTCGCCAATATTTTGAACTTTCCAAGGTACACTGGTTTATCGATCTCCTTCGACATTTTCGGAGATACTTCGAATGAGAAAGATGTGTGGACAAAGAAGAAGTTTTAACGAAAGCTGTATTAAGTTATATAAAATTCTTTCAGTAATATTAAAAAAAATTTTTTCAATTTTTTCTCTTAGACTTTCTACAATAAGCCATTATTTAAACTTTAAGTCTTCAGCCGTAAAATTGATAGAGTAAGATAAATAAGTATTCTAAGTTAATTTAATGGTTTGTAGGTAGAAGAAGTAGAGGGATCAAATAAAGAGAATAAATTTATTATCATTTTCAGTTTCAGCAATTTATGGATTTACTTAAGTTATGAGAAATTTTTCATTAAGTAAATAAGTAGGAAAAAAAATAAATGAATAATTAATAATAATATAATTAAAAAGATTAATATTGAAATTCATATTATCGGATTAATACATTTGATTGTGATTCGAGATATCTTCCATTACAGAATCTCATAAAGCACCTCACTGTCGATTATAAAAAGAAGGACTTCTTGTAAGAAAAGATGTTTCAAATGTATGTAGAAACTACTTGGCATTCAACACAGTGGATATACTTTCGATGCAGAATTGGCAGCTAACAGTAATAAATATACAGACATTTAAATAAATATGCTGTATCATCAATATACCAGATAAAATATCATATAATTGTCGAATCGGTCAAAATTAACATATATAAATGTAAAAGATTAAGGAGTGATTTTATTATATTGCATTGCAAATTGTAATTTCTGCAATATTGTAATGTCAATATAATATAACTGCAATATTACATACTGGGTGAATAATTATTAGAAAATGATTCGAAAAATGAGTCAAAATTAGTATTATGTACAAACCCTTTGGATCTCTAAAGAAAATATCCGCGAAAGCCTCAAAAGTTTTATATTATTATTATTATTATTATTATTATTAAAGGATCCTTTCTCTTGTTTTAATTAAATATAAAAAGCTTGCAAACAAATAATACGCAATTATATTTGTCCTAAAGATTTAACTCTAAATCGTCAAGCACGGTCAATAACCGGCAACAATTACGAGTGGCTCATCGGAACGGAATTCGTGCGAGAGTGCAATGATAATTGCAACGATAATAATACGTTCAATGAAATAAGAGACCTCGAGATTTCGCCTCGTTATGTGAATTGAACAAAACGGGAATGAGCCGACTATAAACGAGTACCAGAGTTATCGTCTCAGTTATCGAATTTTCATCGCTCGATTCCGCAGTGTTTGCTCTCTCTCCCCCTCTGTTTCATATCCAAACAATTGCGTCGCTCTGTGAAAAGCTTCCGTCGGTGTCGGCGCGAGCATACTGTATGGAACTATATCGGATGCTGTAAAATACGGCGTTCATGCATTTATCCCACGCGGGGGATGATCGGTCTGCTGCTAAATGATCGATGTTCGGAAGAACTATCGTTTGTCATAGAAACAAGAGAGGAAAAAAAGAAGCTTTCTCGTTACGGATAACAAATTTTACGTGGGACACTTTCCTGAAGTTTTTCGTTTATACGATTCCTATCTTTGGCAACCGCGCCGTCGCGTCGTTGTGTGATAAGAGTGACTGATTAATCAAAGCGACAGAACATTATCGCGACGGAGTATTAGTCGCGGTAAGTGTCATATCTCGTCAGCTTGCGGTTAGAATTTCAATGATATGACATCAGTCGGAACTACCACGTTCCATTGGTGATAACACTTGAGTGAATAAACTCGTGTTTGCATAAAGTATCATTTAATCCCACATTTGCAAGACAAATACTGCAGATTTGAAAAATTATTCTTTATATAACTTATCTCATGCAAACTGTTTTTTTTCTTTTGTAATTACAGCTTTTTAAATAGCTTTGTTAGTACCTATACATTTTTCATCGATTACTAATTCTGACGGAAAGAATTTGACGGAACGATTTTGCTAAAATATCTAAAAATTTAAGTAGATGCAGTTCTAGAAATAATTTTGTTTGAACAATCAAAATGATTATGTAGGAAACTCAAATACAGATGAACAAAAACGTTTGACGTTCTAGTAATCAGCTTCAGCTTTCTATATAATTACTTTGATAGTCCAATAAAATTATTTTCAGATCTAGCTAAATTTTAAATACTGTAGCAAAATCATTTTTTCTATGTATGAGACATGCAAAGTTTGAGCAATAATGTAAATCTTTCTTTCTCCCCGGCAAAATGAATATTTCAAATTAGCAGAAACAGAGAGTGGGATGCGTTCTCAGACGCATCATGAGTGCACTTACGAATTAATAAGGCTCGCTTAAGGAATATCCGGGATTTAATGCGCCACGAGAGGCCGGTTCTCAACCTCAGATTCGACATCGAGATCGATATCTTGCCCGATGCGTGTAACGCGTTGATTTATAAATGCCAAGCACGTCGTTTCGGATGCCATTACTCGATTGAGAGGAACGTCAGTGATCAGTGCCAGGCGGAAGCTTTGTTGGATTGACTTTTAGTTGTATGTGCTTTCTGACATTGATTGACCGTACTGCATGAGAACCCGTCTGGCAGCCACTATGTTATGGCATACGTAACGTCTACTCAAAAACCGCTCAAGTCTTATCTATCATTAGCCGTTCCCGTTGGCGTCTCATGAAAGACGCGAAATAGTTAACCCATTTCATTTTTAACACGACGTTGTTATGTTCATTTGGTACATATATAGAATATCCCAGAACTTTATTAAGAGAGGAAATCTGTTTAAATAAATAAAATTTAAATAAAATATTTAATCTTATATTACTTGCATAGGCTTTTTTAACATAATTACCGCGTGATGTGTTTCTCATCCCAACATTATGTTTCAATTTTTATTATTTCTTTTTTATTGCTTCTTTTTTCTTATTTATAATTAAAATAAAAATTAATAATATTTAATAAGACAGTTCTTGGAATTCGTCAATATCAAGAAATTGTAAAAACAATACTGCTAAACACGTTTAAAATTCTTAATATTTTTTAATATAAATTGTTATCCGATTTTTAACTTTTGACTCCACATTTTTAACAATTTACTAGACTTCTATCTTTTAACTTGATAGGATTTTCGCCTGTGACCAACGAATTTGTTATTAACAGCGAAAGGCTAAATAAATCACGCAAATAATAAAGAATTAAATTATTTATAATAAATTGGGTTGAAATTGCATTGTATAAAAAACGTTACGTCAGAGAGGCTTATAGATATTTTAAAGAAAATTTGAGCTTTTTTAATAACTTCAGAAAAGATGCGATATCAACCATTAAAAAAACGATTAAAAAGATAATCATATTTCAGAAGAAAGATATAGAGAAACACTTATGCGAAATGCACTATGTAAAATGTCATTTGGATTAAGAATGACATTTATGAGTAGATAAGACTGTATTTGATGAGAATCGAGAAATAAATGAGGAACGTGTGCCAAATGATAGAGCGAGGGCATCGATAAGAGCGTCAGGAAGGTGAGGCGCACAAGAACCAAGCACGCAAGCTTCTAATCGCCTCGTCTCGAAAAGACGCGACGCTTTTCGTGCCAAGGTCGGCACCCTCGACGAATCCGAACGAATTCGAGCGCAAAGACATGGGCTTTTTTTCTCTATTATGAAAAAGTTTTCTCGGTGAACGGATCATTAGGCCATGGCAACAAGACACAAAGAAATGAGGCGCGCTCTTTTTTTAAACTTTTACTCACGCGATTTCCGCGAACTACCTGTCTCAGGAGTAATAAAAAAAAATAATTTGTTAAGTACTAGATGAATTAGTACGTTGCACTCATAATTCTTGTGACATTCAACAGAACGAGAACACGGGAAGATTTCTATGTTGCGAAAAAAGCACTTTTATAATTTAATTTAAATTTAATCATATCGTTTGCTTATATCTTTAAAATGTGACATTTATTATGTAGTAATTTATTTTTGTAATAATATGTAGTAATTTATTTTTGTAGTAATTTTACTATTATAATTACAGAGTAATTAAAAAGAGTTTAATTAGAAGAAATTAGAAGAGTTTAATTAGAAGAAATTAATTCTTTATTGAGGATATAAATTACGCCACTATTTCTCTATAGGTAATATTATTATTTTATTGGAATAAAATTACAATGCGAAATAGAAAAAAATTTATCTGTTATATCTCTTAATTTTTTATTATTTATACATTATTTTTGGTTTGCATATACCTTATAATGAAAAAAAATAAAAGAAATAAGTAGAAGTGATTTTAAATATTATCTAACAGTTTCGTTTATTAGCTGCTTAAAAATGCAGCTAATATTAATTAAATTCAAATTTTGACGGACAAATTTCAACACACACACACAAACACACACACGCGCACACACACACGCCCGCGCGCGCGCACAC
>NW_012130097.1:2235350-2247525 GCF_000143395.1 Atta cephalotes
ACACGTACACGACACACACACACACACACACACACACACACACACACACACACACACACACACACACACACACACATACGCACGCGCGCACGCACGCACGCACGCACGCACGCACCATAGCGAGCATGAAGGAAAGTATCGATAATTTTCTAGGACACGATACGACATATTAGATAAGATTCCGTACATGCCTATTCATCGAGGTTACTAAGTGTTAATAAGTCTCATGTGATGTTATCATACTGAAATAATAGTGACATTCATTTCAGAGTCACGTGCATGGTCGTGTCGTTGACATTTTCAAGATGCGATCATAATCTCGAGAAGCCAGTTCCGCGATTCGTCACGATCTTAACACTAATAAATACATGTATGTGTTTCACGGAAGACATGCATATTACTAACCGGTTTAAATCTGATCGTAGACGGTGTGATAGCCAAGAAGCTGGAATCCGTGAGCGTTCCGCTCAAGACCATGACCGTGATCGCTTACGTTGTAATTTACTCTTCTGGAACACTGAAAGAATCAGTTGATTTTTTCATTCGGTCTAATTTAATAGTTATTTATACTTCATTATAAAACTTTCTAGAGCTTTATTACAGAACCAAAAATATTTTTTGTTTCAGATTTAATCTACTTTAAATGTATGATATATGTGTAACGACACATAATCAATATCTTTAGTATATAATTGAATAAACATCTTTAATTAAATTCTATTGTGTTGATTTGAATCAAATTAATATAAATGTATTTAATCTAATTATATAATAAGATATATACTGGACAGCATTATACGATTAATTAAATATTAATATGTTGATTAGAAGTAGCAATTTATTGGCAATATATTAGTTAAACATTGGGAATATATTAAATTGAGCTGATATTTAATTTTACTAAATACAAAATATTATACATAAATTGTATTATTAAAATAAATTCTTAATAAAAGCATTTTGTATTTAAAAAGTGCAAGTGAATTTTCGACTTATGGCGATTGATAAAAGAAAAATGCAAAGTTCTTTTACTTTAAATTTAGAACCTCATAATATTAATCGCATAGATTGTACAATTGCCAAAAATTTTTGCTTCCAAACGACCTGTTGCTGTAGTCGAAAGTTAATCATATTATAATATTTATTATTTATTACAGTTTATGAAACAAAAAATTTGTTATGACAAAATTTGTTATAAATGCATGATAATTCAGTATTGCTATATTTGATACAATTGTATTCAAAATTTGGTATTTCATAATTATGATATTATGTACATTTAAAAAAAGACAATTTGATACAATTTCTGATATATAATGTTTAGAAAAGTTAATTTACAATCTAAACATAGCAATATCAATATAAAAGCAATATCAATTATAAGAAAGTATCACTATTTTTTCTATTTTATCGACTATTTGACTCTATTTCAGTTATAAAAATTCTACATTAATCAATTCTAAATTGATCAATTAAATGATTAATTGATTAAAAATTTTAGCTCCGTATGTTGTAGCATTTGTAGCAGAATATATACATATTTAAAAAAAAGAAAAAGACAAAAAAGAAAAAGAAACGATTGCACATTTTGTTGATACAAAACATTTTTTTATTCCTTGCAATACTGTAAGAAAAAACTCGCTAAAATAATTAGAGTATAATTGAAAAAGATTCTTTTACTCTTATAAGCTTAAACTTAAATATATTATTCACACTCGATGTGTGGATATTGTAATTGTGATCTTGACCGAAACTCAAAGTGAACTCTGCCGTGAGAAAATTTAACATGACCTTTCGACTCGGACTAATCTCGTGGTTTGCGTCTCTGGGTCATGGTCTGAAACGTGATTCTTTCGAGTATCTACATTCAAGCTGTATACACAAGAGTGTACTACGCCATGAGTGTTCTAAATCCGTATCACGTAATTAGGCGCCTTAGATGCGAGGCGGTGCAGTCTCGTATTCTTCACGCGATTACTCCGTGCAAAGTTATAAAACGTTATCTCGAGTTCTTATCACATGTAATAAAATGCAAACTTTATTATGCAAACTGTTTTATCATTTACAAATACATTAAGTGCATTAAAAATCAAATAAAAAGTGATACATATTTAAAATGCATTGATCTCGTGCGGAAATTCTGTTCTTCTGAGAATAAACAAGGTACTCTATTTTTGCAACGTCGTTGAAGCAATCGAGATCGTCGGGGTGAACAGATGCACGGCGTAGCCTAAATCTGTTACCTTTACGCAACCGGTGTCTTCTATTCTTGAATTACGATCCTCGCGGGGGCACTCTTCGGAGAAATAAGACGACGGCGACGAACTTTGCGGCACGAATTGCACCATTCGCGAACGATATCGAAATGTGCGCGAATCGAGTCTATAGTTTCCACCATCGGCCGACTTTCCCGAAATCGTTCGCTCGTCAAGGGGTTGATTGGCTACTGGGCCAAAGTTTAAATTGCACCCTCGCGTCGAAAGTCTTACGAGGGCTAGCTGGAGCGAGGCCTCCGTTATCACGCAGGCGCGAATTTTAGCCAGGTGTTACGATGCCGCGCTGATGGAAAATTAGAATATGAATCCGCGCGAATTTGAGGAGGCGCGCGTCGCATTCCCAGATACATGCAAAACCTCGCGGCGGAATTCTAATTACATCGCGATTTATGGCGTATTCGCGTATATCTAATCTGTATACACATATTGAGACGCGCGCGCGGATTCGTGATTGATTAAAACAGACAACATCATTTGGCAGGAAAACAAAGGCGCTGTTCTAACAACGAAGAACACGAATTCAAATCGATATAATCTTGGCGAACTTAATTTTAACTTCACGGAAAAAATAAATTTCCCGTCGATATGCGTTTTTTTTTCCACGAATAAGCTGGAGGATTATTTTTGTATATCAAATCCGAAATCTGAAATCGTGATTATATCTGCCTCACCCATGACGTCACGGAAGTTTACTTCTCTTTCTAAATTTCTAAATAATGGAAATTTTATTTTTATAATGGAAATTTTGTTTTTGTAACATTTTCTTTAAATATTCTTATATTTTGATTTGTTTAATTACTTTATAATCATAAAATGAGAACTAGAATTCTATTTCGGTTAAGCCAATTTCTAGTAATACGATACGTCGGCGAAAAATCGATAGCACATGGTAAAAAAGATTTTGCTAAAGTATTTAAGAATTTATATATATTTATAGTTAGATATAAATCTGAAAATAATTTTCTTGGACTATCAAATTAATTAATTATGTAGAATAATATTTGAGCCCAATGATAGTTCTGTAAAAAGATTTAATAATCATAACCATTATCATAACCAATTTGAGCATCCTATTCCAACAAACAGGCTGACTTTATTTTTCATCATTTTAACATCAAAATGATGTTTTTACGTTATTTGATATGAAAACGATCTATAATCACATCATTCTGACGTCAAAATGACATCAAATATCGTTAATTTATTTGCTAGAATATAATTATTTCGATGATCCAATAAAATTATTTTAAATCTGTATCGAGCTAAATTTTTAGAAACTTCAACAAAACTGTTTTTTCCGCGTACGCTGCAGAAATTATGGCTTCAGATCCGGAATTGTACATGGCGAGACAGAGTTAATCTCTTATTTTCTTGTTTTTCATTCTATATTTACGTCGCAGCACGCGGTCGCCACATTGCAATAGGTGCACGTGCTCGCGGCTTCGTCTGATGATTCAAGATCAATTCGCTGAGAAAAACGTTTGGTATAAATTTATTTTTTTGATATGTGACTTAAAAAACTTTTTTAAATTTTAATTGAAAAATTTGTTGTTTTAATTAAAATTTGATTAGAATAATGATATATTGGATAATCAAATTTTGATTAGAATACAATTTTTTAATTAAAAAGAAAGAAAATATTTGTAGGTCACATATACAAAACATTTCTCTCAGTGTAAAAACTACTATAATCAAAAATATAACACCCATAACTACCTTCTCCTCTTCCCTCATATTCATTTTTGCTCTGCAACTTTTTCAAGATTACAGGTTAGTTAAGAGTCTGTTGCAAGAACTTTTGATGTTAAACGGAAATTTGTCTATGATGAGAAACGTAACTTATTTTAAACACATAATTTTCACATAATAAACGCAAGTATTGTAGTTTTTCTCCTGAATTATGATTGCACACCAGAGATTATCACACTTGATCAAGTACAACAGCTGAGCAAATCGATTTAAAGATATTAGTCAGGGAGATTAATGCTTTTATTGTTTCACTGTGAAAACCTTTTTACTCATACAAAGTAAGTGTGCCTTTTGATATCTTTATCAATTTTATTTTATCTGCACTGAAAGGTGTACGGATTACGTTAAAAACGAAAATGAAACGAAACGAAAACGTGTCCTATTTTCACTAGTTCAGTTTTTTAAAAAAAAACCGTCATTTTTTTGGAAAAACTGTTGATGCTTACTAAACAATTAACAGAATCATTTCCCCAATGTTCGTCAATCCCAAAATTGGGCCAGAATTATCAATTTTCTGGCTAAATGCCGCCGGTAGTAGCCATCAGTGTCATCGTTAACCAAAAATGTCGGGTGACAAGCATTTACATAACATTGCTCGACTGGGATGTCGGTACGATTGATGATTCGCCTACTAACGTCGAGACGATGCCCCAGATCACGCTTGATCTACCGCTACGGGCGATTGCGTCGTGGAAATATAACTCGCACATATAACGCATATAGTTCGCGCGGACGGTGGTCACTTCCGAATTATTGTCGTTCATTGTACTTGGCCGTACTAAAATGATCTGGAGACAGCACTGCGGCTTCATGTGGAGACGAGGTATCGGACTAGTGAGGAGCTTATGCTATTTTTGCCGATCGTTTTTTGGATCGAGCGCTATTATAACAAAAGATAACCAATGAAAAGCGAGTATATGGCGATGATCGAACAATAATACGTGACGAACTAAGAAAAACATACACGACGAGAGAGATTTAAATATCGTATTACCCGCCATTCATGCAGCGTAAATTTGATCCATAATGAATTCGCGCGGGGTTTTACATTTTGATCACTAGACCGCGAATGACGTGTCGTCAAGCCACGACAATGGGCCGTCGCGAAGATAATTTTATGCCTTGCCGCAAAGTAACAATAAACGTCACTGAACAATTTATCAGTGGTTTTGGAATCTTTTTTAAATAAGTTCTGGATTATATTCGTAAAATTTCTAACAGTCAATTATTAACAATAAATGTCACTAAATTTATTGCTAGCGGTTTTGAAACTTTTTGTAAGTAAGTTTTAATTATCATATGTTCAAATGGAAACTTATGAAAATATTTTTTAAGAGAACGAAAGAAACAGACACTTTATATAATCGAGCAATATATCGTAAATTTTAATTTAATATTTTTAGTAGTCAATTTTTAACATTTACTAGAATCTTTTAGAATCTTTTATATACATATTAAATTTTAAATATCATTCGTGGAAATGAAACTTTTAAAAGTATTTTTAAAGAAAGCGAAAGAGATAAACGCTTAATATAACTCAGCAGTGAATCATAAATTTTAATTTAATATTTTTTTAATAGTCAATTTTTAATAGTAAATGTCACTGAATACTTTTCCAGCAGTTTTGAAACTTTTTATAAGTTTTAAATGCCATTCGTAGAAACGAAACTTTTGAAAGATATTTTTAACTTTATTAAGTTTAATTATAATTTAAATTAAAATAATTAAACATTTTTAAAGTAAAATTTAATATTTTTAATGATAATTCCGATACATTTGAAATTAATTACACAGAGTACAATTGAAAATTTTAATTGTTATGATTTATAATGAATTTTTGGAATAAATGTTGACTCGTTTGTAGATGAAATTTCTAGAAATCTAAAATTACAAAACTATAAGATAAGCAAATATAGAGAAACTCACTCCTTAATTTTTTATAAAATGTTGTACAATAAACATAATGTTTAATGATCGAAATTTTTGGCTTTTCTCACGAATTTTGATTCGAGGCATCGCAGTTGTCGCGGCTATTTTTGCCAATTCCGTGTATGTTAATCAAATACACGAAAGCCGCAGGCAAGATGATAGACAACAGTAACGAATCGTAAAACGAGGCATGCGATCTGAGATTGCATTACGTGTGAAGTAACACGGCGATTTATGCATGCGAAAAGTTGGCCGAGAAATTCTGAAATCTCAGCGGCATGTATGTATGTACATGAGCGCGAACTGCTGCACGCACGCGAACATCCGTGTCCGAGAATCAATATTTGCAGACGCTTCCAATAAAGGAGCTCGTAATTTCGAGAGGAAGTCGTTGGCGCAAAGAGCAAAGTGATTTCCGTGCCTGCTCGTGACGGGCTATTAGGAGTTCTCTGGTTAAATGTAGTTAAGTTGTAGTTTTGACACGAATGTTCATTACGTTCCTCCTGGTGCCTTTTGACAAAAAGAAAATCAATACGATACATTAATTAATTCTAGAATCTTATTAATTCTAGATCGAGAGGATCAAAAACTATTAACAAGAGAACATTTCTAATCGATAAGAAAGCTCTTTGACGTTCTCTCACTGCAGATTTTTTATTAATTTAAAACTATCTCGAATGATCTAAAAACATTTGACTATCAAAATAACTGACTCAATGGTTCCATTAAGCAGTTGTATTTTTTTTTTTTTAGACAAGACGAGAATCAGATATGAAGTCTCAGTCTTCGACAAACTGTGTCACAATGCGTTTCGGAAAATCTACGACGCCAACTGTGCCTAGGCCACTTATTTTTATACAAAACTTCATATCGGTGTGATTTTTTTCGGGTCAGCTCGTTGCTCATGACACTGACCTTGGACGTAATGAACACAGAAAGAAACTGCTACGCGAAATTAAGGCACGTGAAACGTCAGCTGTCTATCAACGAGCTCGCACGAAGGCGTTCTCTATTTTATTCAGCAGATGCGAAGTTTCTCGAAGATTATTTTTCTCAGTATGATATTTCAAAGATGGTTCTCTCGATTTGCTTGAATGATTAGAAAACACGTCATAGAAAGGTTTCTGCAACACGTTTTCTCCGGCATATTACAGTATATTATGTATGTTACATGTATAACAATGAGTGGATTAATGTTAATTACAAATAATTAAATTATCTTTAATTAAATTATATTTAGGTTGTAAAAGAGGATGGGTTATCTTAATTACACATTCAAAGTTTAATGATATATTTTAATAACATGCAGAGTTTACATCAAGGGTGAATTATGTAACGTCAACTCGATAGAGCGTATAGCTTTCTTTCTTTCATTGGCATTCCATTGTCATGGAAAAGAATAAAATAAAATAGTAATATCGTGGTAATGCTGACCGAATGGAAAATACAGTAAATACAGTGGAGCGATAATTTCGGTCGCATTCTAGGTACAATACTTATTTGGCAACAATTAACAACAATCGAGATCAAAGATCATCCACGTAGTGATTCTCCCAGCTTTGAAACGAAACTTCCAGAGCAACCTCGGCACAACCATTTTATGAGTGTTGATCCCAAGGTATATGCGAGATTCTCATGGTTTCAAAACTGGAATTTCACACAACGCACAGTGGGGTATTCGTCCGATTTAGGCGGCCAAAGTCGATTTTTTAAAACTCATTTCAAATTAAAAATAAAGACTACTTGAGGAAGCTGAAAAGTTAAAAAACAAATTGAATATCTAATGTCCGTCGTTACGCGTAAATAAGCGACTGTCCAATAGTCGAATCCTATTGTTATTTTCTTGAACAAATTTTAATAAACTCGAGGATATTAGTACATACAAGGACTTCTGGATGTTTCTCGATTTTTTATTTTAAAAAAGATGAAAGTTTCTAGGTTTCCACTTCACGATTTCGTAAAAACAATCACGGAATCACGCGGTTGTCTGTGTAATAGCCAATATAAGTTTATTAAAGTATTAAATAAGAATTTCTTGATGAACACCTCTCGTGTGTTTATTTCTAGTTTCAATTATTTGAATTTTATTTTAGAGTCACTGAATGTCAAAATGATGACTCGAGAAAAATTGTTCAACATGATGCAGCAGTAAAATTTACCAAACATTAACAAAAAATTAGAATTTTTAGAAAATTCTGTTAACCTTTGAAAATTATTTAAACGAATAAATAAAGAAGATAAAGCATAAAAAAGACTATAATAAACTAAAAAACAAAACAAATTAAAAGTTTTTTAAATTAAATAATTAAATAAACTTTGTTTAACTAATAATAAGATTTAATAATAATAATATTTTTAACTAAATAGATTTTAAAAAATAAGAATTATATATATATATATATATATATATATATATATGTGTAGTGTGTGTGTGTGTGTATAGCCTGCAACAATTAAATATTTTTTCATAGAAAAAGTATTTCCTACAGTACTTAAAACACAATGAATTAATAAGACGACATTTCAATCCACTATAAAAATAATTTAGGTCTAAATCGATCAAATACTCAACTTTGCGACGTATCGAAGGACGTACAGAAGAGATTCGCGATGAGATCGGAGATCGCGATACGAGATCTCCCGCCGCTGGTGAAACTTCTGGCAGTAAGGGTTCTAATTGTAAGATTAAAAATGCGCGGAGTGTCGCTAAAACGCTTTGATAGATCCGGAAAACAAGAATTGTGGAATTTGAACGATTTTAAATCACTTGGAGCGTATCATCGAGATTACTTCAACATTTCATACTTAGCTATTTAATCTAGTCGAGGAGAAGCGCGTCGCGTTCCTTTCGCGATCGATAAATCGTTACTTACGAATCAGCAACGATCATCGTCGACGAACGCACGGCATCCGAATAGAAAATTTTATTTAATTCGTTTTCAAAACGGATAAAGATTCGCGGACGCTCGAGGTACGAAATTTTTCTACAAGTGTAAAGGCGCGATAACGTTCTAGGTGGTAAATTGCAATTCGGTGAGACAATAGACGAGAAATATACGTCCTTCGCGGGGAAGCAGAATTAAAGTGTCGTCGAGCGTCGCGAGAAACGCTCGATCTCGTCAAATCGCAACGAGTAGTCGCGCGTCTCTAACAACGAAACCCTTCTCTTCCGGCTGTTTTGTTCCTCGAACTTTAAGGATCATTTTATTGAACCCACGAGGCTGGTACCCAAAGCGGCTCAGATTCCACTCGATGGATTGCGTTGATTAGTTGCTCAAATGTCATGGAAAGGTCAGCGTTCACAATCACCTCGTCGAAAAGGTGAGAATACAAGAACTCTATCCTTTCCGCACTGTGCAGGATCTCATGGAATTCTTCGTCCTGCAATAGGATATAAGCTTGATGATAAAATACACAATGAATTTACTCTCTTGGACTGCAAAGATGTTTATTGTTAACATTTTAGAATTTTGACGACAAAATGTGTAACATAGTTATTTCTGCTGGATCCGTGAGTTGACTAGACATTAATTAATTTCAAAAAACTAAAATGACACAAATCTAATTAAATGCGAAAATTTCTATATTCGGTCAAAACATTTAAAATTAAAAATGTGTTCTTAACAAATAGCTTAAACATAATTATTCAAAAATTAACTGTTTAAAAATAGATAAATAGAAGAATAAATACTAAATTAATGTGCAAAATATTAATATGCTCTGAGATGCTTAATATGCTTTTTTTGAAGACGGCTCATAGTGCTTAAATATTTCTTGTGTGCATTTACATATCTGATTCTGCATATTACGCACTGAAATCTTTTTCGGTCTTGAAACGCCATCATGAATAGAACCAGAATAGTAGTATCACTTTATTAAATTGACAAGCAGTTTAATAATTTTTAATGCTAATAAGCATTAAGGGTATTCAATATTTGATGTTAATTATCTTAAAAATCATCTTAAAAACTAACATCTTTAAAACTGCTAATTTATTGCGAAAAATATTACCTTAAAATGACGTGACTCGTATAAAAAAATAAATATTAAGTTTATTTTAATAATAATAATTTTAAAAAATTGTAGATATAACACAAAAAATATAAAGAATATAATTGAATCCATAAACTCACCGTCATCTTTAAAGAGTTAAATATTAGAATATGGTGAACAAAAAGATAACAATAAGTAATACTTTCAGTGCTATGTCACAAATACTTAGGTGTCGTATAACATTCGTAAGAGTTCATTTGTGATGATTTTATCCAATTAAGAATGATTTTACTAATTGTAAGTATTTTAAACATTAAAAACAATATAAATTATATTAAAACATTAAAACAATAAAATATTAAAATAATATATTAAATTCGTTAAGCTCAATGTAAAATTTTATAAAACATCAGCATGGCAGTCAGAATAGTAAATTTAAAAAAGAATCAAATTATGAAATCAAGTTAGAAAATGATTGTAATTTTTGTCACAATCTGTGTAAATACAAATTTCCAACTTTACCGTGAAGCCTCGAGAATTACTCTCGTCAAAAGTTGATCTCGCTCGTGCTTCGTTTCTGGTGTCTTTTAGCACTTCGAACGTCGGCGGTTTCACGTATATGACATATGGCCTCAATTGCGGTGTCCTTAGCATCTTGAGGGCTTGATAGTGAGGACTTAAGAGGCACACATATCCGGCGTTCACAAGCGAGCTGACGCTTTCGGAACTGGTACCATATAAATTTCCCTTATACTCGCCATACTCGATGAACTTTCCAGCCTCGATGTCCTCCTCCATTTTCTCCCGAGTCATGAAGTGGTACTCTTTGCCGTTTATTTCACCTGGTCGCGGTGGCCTAGATGTGTCTGAATAAAAGAATTATTTCGTTTAAAAAAGATATTAGATTGATAAATTAATCAGATATTTCCTACACTTTACAATTATTTGTAAATTATTATAACTTTTTTGATAGATTTACTAAATACTTTTTCTTTTGATTCTTTTATTTCTCAAATTACTTTTCTCGTGCTTTATTCATCGTTGATTTAATTTTCTCATTACAGTCACTTCTTAGATTTACCAGATATAATATATATGATTTTTAATTACGTCATAATATTTATGAATTTAATTGTTCTCTTAACCGTTAATTAGTTACGCAAGGTCACCGCGATCCCCGTCATTTTATTTAACGATAATCGAGTTTTTCCGCATAATTAACTAAAGATTAAGCTAATCTCTCCTTTCTTATATTAGCTGTGTGTTTCTTGGTAAACTTACAGGGAATAGGAGTCTTGTACTTTTCGGTATCAGTCGCTATGAGCCGCCTCTTCAACTCGTTCCTACCGACTCCCGGTGGCCCAATGAGAACCACCGGCCGATACAGGCCCGGCCTGGGGTAAAGTTTCGCGACCTCTTCGTAGGTCGGTACCTCTTCCCGGTCAAAGTCGTCGTTCTCTGCAGCGTCATACATGATTTTTTTAGTTTTAATTCCCTGCAAGTTGCACTTTGTAGGCGAGGCGTGCAAAGAGGTACTGGGACGGGGGCACAATGCGGGCAAAGGCACTGGAACAGAACACAAGCCTAACCGACGGTTAGGTCGTCAGGCCATCCATTTGTTAAAGAAGCGCAGCCGAGATTAGCTTACTGAATTAACGGGTAACCACCTCACAAATCTACCGCGCACACAACTGACTGATCCTAAAGTATACTTAAGATGGTCTCTAACGAATTTAATTCATTATTACACAACATCGCTACTTTTACGCCAAAATCAGCGGCAAGCTTTAACAATATCAGCCTTCAAACAGAGCATTCTCGGAGCATATTGGCATTTTACACATTAATTTAATAATAATTATGTTTAAACTATTTATGAAGAAAATAATTTTGATTTTAGAAAAAAGATAACATTCGGTACTTTTTTTATATACTTGACGTATATATATATATATTATTATGTATGTATGTTTCAATATTTGGCATTTCGCATATGTTTATGTTTTCAAAAAATTTAAATTAATTCTGGAAATGTATTTTAAAAAACGTAAAATTCTGTCAATATACTCCAAGCATCTATTGACATCTATTTCAGTAATAATTGCGGATTTCGTGCAACATTGATCAATATATATCCTGCCCGTTTAAAACAATATATATAGTATATATATATATATATATATATATATANATATAANANAGANANATANAATATGACTATTATATNA
>NW_012130097.1:2247545-2267283 GCF_000143395.1 Atta cephalotes
TTAGTACTATACTTACTTTACTAATAAATAATTAGTCGGTAGTTTCGTCGTACAACTAATTAGTATACTAATATAATATCTCGTACGTAACTAATAATATATATATATATATATATATATATATATATATATATATATAAACATCAAGAATATGAAAACATTCGACGATTATATGACTCGATGAAATGAATGATTATGAAATAAGATCAAGACAAGCGAATTATTCAATCAAACAAACCCATTGACATACTTATATTGTCTTCTTCTGGTTTCTCCTTCTCTTTCTCCTTTCTTTCAAGAAGAATTCTACGTTCTTGAAGAGCTCTGCTGGGGATCAAACCTGCTCTCATATTTCTATCACCTTCTCGCCTGGCTTGCCACCTATATTTACAACCAGCATCATTATAATTAATATTAAGTAAAAATTAAAAGAAATGTTTAACACAAATGAGTGAAAAAAGTCATATTCGATCAAAGTCATTATAATTCGCCGTAAATATATAGATTACACATTAAGTAATGAAAAACCTACATAATGAGCTGTATATAAAATTTAATTCATGAAATATTCAAGCACTAATTGTAAGAGCATTGCCCAGTTTATATCATGGCTTTACATTACTTAATTGTGTATTCACATATCACTTATGATACTTAGCATTTAGATTATATGAACTATCTTACCAATAAGCGTCATCTTGACTGACAATATGCAGAACGTCACCCTTGACAAAATCTAATCCGGCTTCTTTACAAGGAATGTAAGGGTCGTCGGCAGCCACATATGAAAAATGTGCTTTGACGCGAACCTAAAGTTATAAATATTTAATTTATACATATTTGCAATATAGATTGTTCTACCAAAGATCTGTTAGAGATCTAGTGTTATTGCGACTATTACCTTGCTCTCCCTAATTCCACTTTTGCTATCCGCGGGTACTATTTTAAAAGTGATTGTCCCTTCTGAATTTTGCTGAAAAAAAAATTGAATTACGTAAGAATTTTTAATAGTGACAATCTATTTATTTAAAAATCAAAACAAGTACTCAAATATTGTATCTTATTATATCAGTAATGGAATTTAAGTAGAAACTTCAAAATGTTCTCTTTAAAATAATATTACACATTGAATATACAGTATATTACGTACTATTATTTTATAAAATAACAAATATATAAAAATAATCCAAGTTATCTTGAAAATTTCATTGAAATACATTACTGCTTAATTACATTAAATACATTAATATTAAATACATTAATACTTAAGCTGGGAGCTTCTCAAAATGAATCAGTTTTGTTAATGAATAAAAATTTGTTTCTACCATAAATTTTATTCCAATAGTGTATATAAATAAAATTGATATTTTTAATAAAATAATTATATTTAAAGAATCTTATCCTTTTATGTAAAAATTATAGTTCTACTATTTGAAACTTTTGAGCGATAGTTATGCCTCTTATATTGCTCTTTTATTTGCCGTATTTGTTAATAACGAGATAAGAAAATGTTTAGCCTACCAAAATGTGTAAAACAAAACTAGGTGTCTTTCCCTCGACGCTGATACCATTAACTTCGCAGACCTCGTCACCGACGTGGATGAGACCGGACCGGTCGGCTGCGCCACCGTGCATTATCCGTGCGATTACAATCTTGCCGGTGATTTCGCAGGTTTTTATGGTCGCCCCCTAATGTCAAGGTGTAAAATCTAGTATTGTCATTGCATTGCATTTCGCGCGCGAACGCGTATTAGGGAGTGCCTTCTTTCACTTCTTAAAAAAAAATGGATAAAAATAAAAGTCTTTATAAAGAAAGGCAGACGCGATATTAAAATCGGCATGCGCCCGACGATTTTTTCATGGCACAATCGATCAATTGAAATCATTGAAATTGTGCAATACAAAAATAGACGAACACAGGGCACCGATAACATGAATGTCCAAAGGATATCATAAGGTTATCTGAAATGTTTGATTTTTCAGCTATCAATTATTTGTAAATCTTTTAAAATCTCCTTTGAAAATTCATATTATTTAGAGTACTTTCTGTTCTCTGTGCATTTCCCGAGATAAACAGAAATAGGCATTTTAAATAATTTGCAAAATAAATGTAACAAAGGTCAAATCGCATCTCGAGAAACACGTACCGCGAAATGTAGTTACCGGTGAAATTACAACAAATAATGAGTTTTATTTATATTTCCATTTATATTTTTGAATTTTATATGATAAAATTTAATTTATACAGAATATTTAATTCAAGCATATTTTTTTCAAGACGAATTTTTGTCAAAAGGTAACTCCATTTCAAGATACATCAAATACAGTCATGCGGGACAATAACAACAAATACAGTGATACAACAGATTTTATTTACAAAGCAAAAGAACAACTCAAACAAGACAACAATGCAATGGACGCAACAAAGGCAAACAACCAAATCAACAAACTTGTGCAAGGAAGGAAAGGATATGACGCTTCATTTACAGATGAATTTATATCCTATGATCGCAATACGATAACGAAGAAGAAGGAAAGGATTGATTAGAAATCTACGTTGAAGCAGGGATTGAAACCGGTTTAATTCTGATTGATCTTTGATTAATCCAGATTTTTGTTCCGAATAGTCGTAATTTCCGTTGCCGTTCCTCGCCCGTCTTACGACAACGGAAATAGCACGCGCTAAAATTCTACCAGTTTCGATCCCGACGCTAAAGTGAGCGGTGAAAACAAAAAGAATGACTGAGGTACAGGGCAGTTTCGTACGACGTAAAGTCAGGTGTTCATCACAAGTGCTCAGCACACTTCTACGGCATTCAGGCGACTTACCACGATCGGTTCAACGCCGGCGTCGCCCTTCGAAGCAAGTTTGACGATGAAAGAAACACGTGATTACTTGGTTACTTTTTCTTCGCACTCGTGAGGCTACTCGTTATACACTCGGAGGATTCTCACAGTATCCAAGTTACGAACTATACGTGACTTGCCTGTCTACGCCGATACTGGGGAGCGTTTTACGCGTCTCATGCAAGTCGACGCGAATGTACAACCATGTGTGGGCGGAAAAACGAATCTTTAACGCTCTTGCAAAAAAAAGTAAACTACTTTTGATAAATTTCCCCTCCCTTCCCCTCCCTACGGCTTCTTAAAAACACAAACGCGTACATTACACTCGAATTGCTACTTAATTGACAATTAAGCCTTTTCTCTCCCTCTTACGCTATTGCTCACACTCTTGGGTTTGAGTAAAAGACGCTTAGAAAGACACCGTTATTACAAATGCCGACCCAACGATCGATACGACGTACCAGGGGCTCGTTCGATTTCACTAGCTGGACAATCTTCACCGTTTCCTCATCCTCGTCTACTTCCAATGGAATATCCGGCAGCCTTGGATAGTAATCCTTTTGCGCCACCGCATCATGAGCACAGAGAAGACCCTTCAATGAAGAAAGTTGTTTTAGAATACACTCTTAGAAATGTTCATTTCTTCATAGAATTATTAAATTACAAACAATAAAAAGAATTGACATTTACAAAGAAAATTTGCAAAATAAATACTTCTTATTTCAAAAGTGGTACAACCCAGAAAGATTAAAAAAAAAAAGAGGGAAAACTGCTTTTCCAATTTATAACAGAAAATTATAGATTAATCAAATAATACTGACAAAAAGTGTATATATACTTTTAGAAATATATATTATTTTCGTTTTATAAACCTTAAAAAAACCACTTTTTTAAAAACTGTGATAATTTCAATATCCTACAAAATTATAACAAATTCAAAATGATTTATCAAAAATGATGTAATTCAAAATATCACCAACAGTTTACACTTATCTTGACTAAATTCAAAATAAAACAATTTCTTCTTTAAACTTCGATCAAAATAATCTTAACTCTAAATATTTTTAATAGAAGATTTTTTGTTTTTATAAATAAAAATAATTCAACATACAACATTAATTGAATGTATAAAATACATTCTATATATTATTATAATTACCTGAATGTGTGGTTTCTGCAACAAGTGGAATAACTCTTTGCAATCGGACGAGACGTGCGTTTTGGTCGACAACAGATCAAGAACTTCGACATCGATGTCCATCGAGTTTGAGAGCACGGGGAAGAATTTATCATCTTTAACATTGTTGAGGATCTTATTATGAACGTTCACCAGGGCGTTCAGTTCTTTGGACTGCAGCAGCTCACTGAGAAATCCAAATTCCTCCTCGGTACAGCTGGGTATCTCCGACTTATTCTCCTGCAGCGAGTTCAGCAACTTGGACAACGCTGGAATAAGTGAACAGATTAAATCTGAGATACAATTGAAAAGCACAAGCAATAGAAAGTAAATAGTTTGAAATCTATTATTCCCTCGTTTCTATTGGTTGTGCTTTTCAATTATGCTTTAGATTCGACTATCTAATAAAAATATTGAAAATTCGCTGAAATGACGTAATTAAACCCGACCTCCGTTAAAATGAAATTTATAAAGTTAATTAAAATGGAGAAATTTTGAAAAATCGTTGTGTCTTCATTTTTTTCATTTAAGTCCATCAGTTTCTTTTATTACCTTTCGCTTTATAAACTTTATAAACTTCAATAAAGTATATTTGCGTGTATTATTAGAATCGAATAGCGCTAATTACATTCTCCATATTTAAATGCGGAAGTACGAAAATTGGAAACGGTGTAACGAACTCTTATCTCTTTTCTACATAAATCTATAATTATTTTAATTCAAAGACACAAGGATTTCTCATCGCGCGTTTATGCGCCGATCGATGTTATCGATATTGGATTCATTTTTAAACGCGGATCACTCGTTCAAGACCTCCTTTTCATTCAAGCAAATTGGAGCACGCGGAAATATGCGTGGTAGCGAATTGAAACATTGGCACACCAGCGTTTTATCAGAAAAGATCCCGTTATTACTCGTACAGTTTATTTACTCTGCTTTACCCTCGCTCTATATTTATAACGTACTACGCTCGCGCCCGACACGCAACGTTTTATTAATACGTCTATATATCTTTGAAGAGTATTCAGTCGCGTATTGGATTATGCTCTGTAACTTGCTCCAGTAACTCTCTCTCTCTTCACTTACTACGGAAACAACGAGGGAGGTCTTATCGACATACCGCCGCCACAACAATAGGTCAACTTCGTCGAAAACACCCTCGCCGCGCGAAACATCACTATCCCTTATTATCTCGCTGCGCAGTACGATCGTGTCAAGGGTGAAATGTAAAAACACGTGAAAACACCCTCGACGACGCTCTGAATTGTTTGGAACTAAGTTTCCAAAGGTGTTCAAAGCAACGTATCTCGACCTGCCGTCCGTCGACTTACCGGGATCCCAGTTAACGTTTTCCATGACGACCGCCGCTGTCATAATTCGCACTTGGCACCCCGGTCAGGCGTATCGCTGCGTTTCCGAGGCGAGGACGACGTGGGCGTAGCGACGCTCGGCGTTCGTTTAAGCGACAGGTATCAGAGACGGCGATAGCGGGATCCGGGTCGGCGTATTTCTGTCGGGGTCGCGCGCTGCGCCGCCGCGTCGACGACCCTCCCGGCGACGATGCTGTCCCGCTGCTGCTGCTGCTGCTGCTGCTGCTGCTGCTGCTGCTGCTGCTGCCGCTTCCTCGCGTCAACGTGTCGCGTTCGCGCTGTCTGGAGTGTCGTTATCATAGCGAGAATAATCCGTTACGTAAGCAGCCTGTCACTCGACACGGGGTAGGATGACCGCCACCGGATTGGCCTGCCGTCCCTGCCCCGTGCGACTCCTCGGCATAATACGCTATCTTCTCTCTCTCTCTCTCTCTCTCTTTCTCTCTCTCTCTCTTACTCGTTCCTTCGATCTCTCTCCCTCGCGTTCTCTACGTATGAAATCTGCTCCGAAATCCGACGCACTCTCCGAAGATGTACTCTCACGCGTTCACGGCTGAGAAACCCTTTCTTGTGCACTAGTGCACCCCCGATGAAGCTCGCACATTCTTCATGTTTCTCCGACGCGGCAGCCGCGGCACCGGTGCCATGTTGAGAGGCGCCGCGGACAATACGCTCCGCGCACCCTTCGTTGGCCTCTGCTCCGTTTCCGACGACAGCCTGATCGTTCCGTCTCGCTCTCCCTACTGCTTGCGTGGGTAGCGAAAAAAAGATGGACGATTCTCGTCGAAACTCGACCCTATCTTTGTATTCACGCAGGGACGGCATTGGTCGAAAGTCATATGGTCATCTTGAGATTGCATCTTCGGATGCCAAATAGATTTCTCTCCTAGTTTGAATTTATTATATTGTTAAATATTATAAGAACAGTGATGATCTAATTTCTTGTGTTAAATAACATTTTGTTATTTTTATATTAGATTTATTTTGCATTGAGAATGTTGATCGAAAATGTTGATTGAAAACGTTGGTACAGTAAGAATTTTTTAATATAATAAATATTATTTACACGCGTACTGACAACTGACTTTTACTGACAATTGACTTCTTTACTTCTTTTTATTAGATTTATTTTTAGAACCGTATATCTTTATTCATATTGTTTTATTCTGGTATTTTAATTTTCACGTGTGACAAAATGTAAATCAATTCATTTCTGATTGAATTGCTAATTTCAAAATAAACAACGTTTCTATATTAAATGTGCACTTCGCAAATAATAATTTGAATCAAATTCATATATTTTTTTAATTAAATTGTTTGATTCCATTGTTTCAATTAAATTAACAATATTGATTGAGAGCAAATGGTGATCTATAGAAATGATTAAAAATAACTCAAATTGAATATAATTTGATATTACAAATTAAACAGTTTTGTAATTTGTATAAATGGTAATAAGTTTGAAAAATTGGCGAGATTTTTTTAATGTTTTTGATGTATGAGAAAACCTTTGTGCAGTATATTTATAAGAAAAAATCTCAACACAAAAATCTCAAACGAATAATGCACTTAAAATCGCGTGATCGATTATGATAATCACAACAAAATGTGTTCTATGTACAAAATACTAAATAAAATACAGAAATTTAAAAAAATACAGATTAAATTGGTTGAATTATTTGAACAGAGAACTTTTTGTGCGAAACGTTGGATGTATTTTTCAATAATTTCGTTAAAAATATATAAGAATTTTAAGAAAGATAAAAATAGATTATTGAAAAAAAATCTTCAAATTATTAAATATATAATTTTATATAATTTTATTATATAATTTATTATATATCTATAAAACATTTTTTCCCAGGTTTATAACTTAAATGAAAATTTTTTCATTTTATCTTAATTATTTTTAAAAATCTTATCTACTTCTTATCTAACTTGATATTTTTAATAAAATTTTAATAATAATAACGACTTCAGTAACAATCTTTGATCCTGATTCTAAATCGCCACTAATTTTTTTTTTATTGCTTTCAAATATAGTATAGAAAAAATCTATAATTTTTTTCCTTTTGTTAAAAAATATGTCCAATACATTCTTAAATGCATGTTCATGAAGAGTGTAAAATGTATTTGAATTAATAATTCCGTTTATGATCAATATAAAAATATTTATTAAAGAAAATTGTTAATTAAACAATGCAAATTGTTTAAAACTGTTTAAAATAAAATAGCGTGATCGATCAGATAATAATTAGAGCGTAATGTACTTCATTCCAGGAAAAAATGTTTTACATATAATTATATAAAATTATATATAATTATATATAAACTTACTAAAATTATGTATAAAATAATATATGTTTATATATAATTGTATGTTTATATATAAAATATGTCCATTTATATATAATTATATAAAATTATACATAATTATATATAAAACATCTTTTTCCGGGTATGTACATGTAAGAAGTTCTAATAAAAAATGCATATAAAAAATGCATATAAAAAACGCATACAAAAAATGCATATAAAAATATACTTAGAAATTACAGATACAAGATAAAACAGAATCAGCTTTTTAAAACGCAGAACGATAGTACGGAGCATAAGTTGTATATATTCGAATTAATTAATAGTCTTATTCATAAAAAAATACATATATTTGCGAATTTAATCTCGATTTAAGTTTTAGAGAATTATATACAGCCCGTCGTATCGGGTATATGGCGCCATCTATCAACTATTTGCAAAACCTAATGTAATGCAACGTTAGCCGATAATAAACAATATTGCATTATATTAATCGTATTAATTAATGCATCAATAAATTAAACTATCTGATTACGTCTGATCGCATCAGCTCCATTGTGCTGGTAGAGGTTGCGAAATTCTATTCGAGATATAATCTGAAATTTCTCGTTTATTCTTCATCCTTTGTCTAGAGAAGAGACGTCTTATCGTATGTACAACAAAACTTATTATCTACAACCTCATTTTTTTTCTTCATTTCATGAATGAAAACGTAAAAATATCGACGCGATATTTTACAAATGAATAAGCGAAGCCTCCAAGAATCGCGAATTCTGCACGCGCGCGTTTTTGTCAATGTTAAAAATCGCAGATAACGCTTTTTCTCGATGACGAAGAAGTGGCGACAGGAACAGAGAAGGACAGGACGAGTTAGCTCTTTCCTCCTCCTCCCCGCACCGAGTCGCCACGCAAGTCGCAACACAGTGCGGCATCGCGACGACGACGGCGCCGCGTCGCGCCGCGTCGCGGCGCCACCGTCGCCGTGTGTACATGCAGTTGTCTGTAAGCGAAACGTCTCGCCGCACGCCTCCCGCGGGTCGCCGTACTTCTCATTTGATTTCCCGCGGAGTTTTCGCGCGGCGAATCGCGCCGCGCTGCTTCACACGACCCGCCGATCCGTGCCGATCCCTCGAGTTTCGGTAAGCTCGCCGGTTTCACTTTACTTTCCGCGCGAACCCGCCGTGCAGCGTTTGACATGGCGTGTGTTTGACATACGCGCGCGCGCGCGCGCGCCTTCTGATTTTCGCGACGTTTTCCAGCGCGCGCGCGCGCGCGCGCGCGCAAGCTCGCCGATACCTGTCTCCGGATACGCGTACGACGTCATCGTCGTCGTCGTCGTCGTCGTCGTCGTCGTCGTCGTCGTCGTCATTGCGACGGCTGATCTAGACGGACGCCGATAGACGAAAAAAAATCACGGCGACCGTCGACGCGGCACGTTGGTGCGACCGGGCGATCCACAAGTGGTTGATTGCGTCGCGATGCGCGCGCGTGCGCGCGAGCGTCTGCGGGTGTGGGTGTAAGGAAGTGCGTGAGTGTGTATATGTGGGTGTGTGTGGGTGTGTGTGTGTGTGTGTGTGTGTGTGTGTATGTGTGCGTGAGAGGCGACGACGAAACGTCACGTCGCGACGCAGGTCGCGCCGCGACGCGACGTTCCCGAGAGGATCGGTTACTAGTCCGGAGCACAGGGCCGCAGCTACATTGTTTTCGCAGAGCATGTATTGTCAAGATATCGAAGAAGTCTTTGTGTTGGGAAAACCAGACACCAGTTCCGCTGGTTTTGATCTCGAAAGCGATCTTAATGTTTCGCTCTCGTGAATATTCTGTGCGAAGGACCGAATATTATATTTCTATCTGAACTTAGAATATTCAGAATGAACGGTCGGCTGATGTTGTTGTGTTTACGTCCTTAGTATCCTTAAATTATTATTAATCATGTTTATGTCAGCTATGTCCATTAAATTATTATCACCTATGTTTGAAAATTATTAAGCTCTGTTAGATGAATAGATCAGGTAACTACATGTGCTTACAATTAACTGCACGAGTCACGAAGATGTATGATAATATCTTGCTAAAAGAATAATTTTAATTTTTTTAATGCGAGATATCGTAATCCTTCGTGACTCGTATAGCTTAATTTTTTATATTGAGAAAAGAAGAGAAAATCGTTTTTATTTCTTTTACAAATTCGTGTAATTTAAAAGTACTTCAATTATATTTCACACATCACACATTATTTAACACAGATACGAAATGTAAATTTCAGTTTGTTATAAACAATTTACGTACAAATTTTTGAAAGGACATAAATATTTCTGTGCGAAGAATGTTGCTACTTTTTTATTTTTAAACTTATAAGACAAAGTTGCGTTTAATTTTTTAAACTTTTCAAATCTTTCTTCTAAGATTTTTAGGGATGTATTTCACATATTTTCAAAATAATAAAAGATTACTGATTATTCTACACAGAAAAAATGATTTTGCTCAAGTATCAAAAAATTTAGTTAAATATTTTGAAAATAATTTTATTGGATTATAAAAATAATTGTAATAATGCTGCAAAAAATTTTAAAATTCTAACAGTTAGAATGTTCAATATAATTATTTTAATGGTTCAAACAAAATTATTTTCAAATTTGTATCTAGCTAAACAAAATTTTTATGTACTTTCGTTTTTTTTTGTAAATTGTAAAATCTTTTTTTTTGGCATTTCAAAATAATACAAAAAATTTTGCAACGGTTTAGAACCTGATCAAAAATTATTTCAATATAAGGAATATTTTTCTATTTTTGTTTTAATAGAAATATAAAACATGTATTATAACAGGTGACAAAAATTTCATTTTTGAATATAGGTACTTCAAGTATCGAAAATAATTTATGCACTTTCATTGCAATCCAGAAATTAGTTCTATCAATAAACAGGATTTATTTATTTGTTTATTTACAGAAAACTCATCTTTGTATCGCAATGAAAACTTTACATAAACCATTTTGAATACTTAAATAAGTAGTTATATGAAAAAAAAGATTTTTGTCATTACATATTTTTAAATTATAATAATGAAGATTAACAAATAAAGTAAATTAATTATAAAAAGTGTGTTGCTCATTAAAAATAGGATATTATAAACATAACTTTTATATGTGTATAGTTTATTTAAAGTATAAATATCAACACATTTGTAAAAAATTGGTGTAATATATTAAAGAAGAAAACAAAACAAGTTTAGAAAGCGTTTAGAAGCTGCAAGGCTCCGAAAATATCTTTCTTTTACAGCAACTCTTTCTTTCCTTTTGTATGACGATGCTGTAATGGCTGTAATGTAATATGTGATATTTGTAAATAAATCGTATCCATCTCGACGATCGATAGTTGTTGATTACTCGCTCGAAAAAACATCCCCTCGAACTTTCCCGCATTTTTATTTACAAAGTTCTTTTTCCATTGTTGCAGACGTCTCCTCGCACATTTTCGCACCTCCCACTTCTTTTTCACTCATCGTTTTGGTAAGCCCGATATATTTTATTTATTTTCTCCTTCAATATTACCCGTTTTATTTATTTTTTTTTTTTCGTATTTGTTTAGCCATAATCATATATTTCACGCTTATCTTTTATCAACGATCGCCTGTTTTGTACGTCTGAATGTGATATTTTCTCGTATGTGTTTCGTATCGATGAGAAAATAGCGAATCGATTGCAACAATTTGATCGCCTGCATTACCACATAACGTCAGAATCAGAAATGCAACTCGCGTTGCAGCTGAAAGATGTCGCCATAGGTTCTATACTAACACGTACGTTATTCTCTCGGTTTCTGTTCCGGCGTTCGAGAATCAAAAGCATTTGTTGGAAAGTCAGAACCACTTTATAATTAATTTGTTTTGTAGATAATACAATTATTGATAATTCCAATCGATTTCTAGCATTTATTATTTACACGTCGTAATATTAAGCGACATCGTCGTAGCAGAGTCAGCTGAATCGGTAAGAATAATTGCGGAATTTTACGGAACTAGTAAAACAAATTAAAAAAAAAACTTGATAAAATTAATAGATTGACCAAAGTTTTTGCACGACGAGTGATAATATTAAATTTGCAAAGCGCGTTATGACGGCGAGGATCGTACCATGCCGGCGATATATCGAAAGAGAGATGACACTTTCAAACGGTACGGCAAATCAAATTTATACGCAAAACACGACTCATTGTTAAAAATGCGCCGTCCGTTTCCGGCGTTGCTATAGAAAATATCGCGATATTAAAATCCAAACAAAAATATCGACGTTCGTCGACCGTACGGAACGGAAGGTTCATTCGTACGTCGCGAATAAAGGGTGCATTCTACCCGGCCCTTTCTGTCCGGTAGGAGGAAGAGGAACGATGGACGAAAAATAAAATTCCGCGAACACGGTCGCGTGAAAAATTAAATCGCGTTTATACGGTGTCGCGTTATTTCATCGCGGACGAGCGCGGCGCGTATCGAGATCTGGGCAAACATTTTTGGCGCCCTTTCAGGCGAATTAGCAGAAACGGCCGCGACTTTTTCCGCGTCTGTCGTCGGAAATATTTCACGAAAATTTTTCCACCGCAGAAGACAGTCTCCACCCGAGACCGTCGAACATTTCGCTCGCGAGATACAACGAAGGGAGGCGAAAGGGGGGTGACAGCGGGGCACGCGAAGGGGGGGTTGGGGCACGTGTCAGGCGAGTGTTTTACTAGCCTTAATTTCGTGTGCTTTCGTAGCCAATATGTCGGGGCAGTAAATTCTAAACTTTCCACCCGGCTTCGCGTTTCGGCATCGCGCGTTTTTGCGATCGCGGTTTTAACGACCCCCCCACTACCCTATCGCGCACGCGGATATCGCCTCCGTTCCGTGAACCATCACCACTCCCCCCCCCCCTCTTTCCTCTCCTCCTTTCGACTAACGGAGGTCCTAGGAAAAGCTGCCGGATATTAATTTTGTAAATAACGAACTTCCGGCGTCGACGAGAAACTTTACCCGCTCCCTTCTGTCGTTTCGTCCCTCTCGTCGCGAGCTCCCGCTTTGCGGGGGCAGAAGGGAGGTCCGCGCGCTGTATCGTTATAACTACGAGAGCGTATCTCACGGGCGAGTCACGGAAATTTTTCCTCGGCGAGACTCAGGCGAGGCGGCACTTGCAAAACAATTACGAATCGTCGCTATTTCCTTGCCGCCATTGTGCGGCCGGGGCCTGTGAAAGGAAGGCCGAACTTTGAAATTCATTGCGCGCCATTGTGCGCGGCCGCTCTTATTTCGGCACGAAAGGGGTGACGAGGGGTGGGGAGGGAGCGCGTACGACGCACTAAAAATGAATAAGACAGGGCGATTAAATATTCGCCGAGCGCTCGGTACAAAAATTCACCTCGGCCCCGCGCACATACATACATACAATACGTAGTAGACACACATACACATGTATTAAATAGAGAAAGGGGAGAAAGGACGCGGCAGGGGGGGGAGGGGGGACGGGGAGAGAGGAGAGCGAGAAAGAGAGCGAGAGAGAGCTGTGTGAATCGATTGAACCAACATAAACGTGGTAGAGGACTAATAAAAAAAAACAGTAATTTACTTACTAAAACATAAAGCCACGTCCGTGGTCGGCGAAGGAAGGCAAACACATTAAACATTTAGAGGGCATAATAACCCGCGGCATACGTAATACGGCTGGCGCCCTTTTCACGATAGCCATGAATAATGTACACACGCCAAGGTATGACGTAGGCTCGCGCGCTAGACTTGTGTGTATTTCACGGCGAGGTAGATCGACCGGGCTATTTCCAATAACCGGCACTGCGCGCCGGCAACGCTATCGCGCTATCGGGCTATCGGGCTATCGGGCTCGCCTCGCACTCGCTGGTGAGCGTAAGACCATCGCGAGATGGCAGGGGGACAGGGACGTCGGGGACACCCCGCCATCGCACCGGAGCCCCCTTTGTATCCGCTTCCGTTCCCGTCGATTGTCGTCCACGCTCGTTCATCGTTGCCGCTCGCGCCACTTCGCCCTATCTGTTTTACACGAGTTAGCTCTCGAAATTGAGTTATCAGACAGACCTGTTGTTAATAGGGTCGTGGAGAGCGAAATGTGTCGCGAGCTAAAAACGACTTGACTGACTTACTTTCGCTCGTTGGAATTCTCACCCCCCCCTCCTCTCCCCATTTATTCTACCTGATTTTCTCCATCACTAGGAGACATCCGAAAGAACAGCCTACGCGTTGCACTGCGACAAAGGTATCTCTGTGATGAAAGGATTTCAGATCCAGGGTGAAATAAAATAATATATAATATTTCTTACAGATTTTCCTACATACTTTTACGTATGAATTTTTCTGAATAATTTAATTACTTTATGAAAAAAATAGTCCTTTTATCTCTTCGCCTCGAATAACAAGAATAATAGCACCCTATTAAATCCACAGTGTCAAATTTAACCTAAATTGACACTATATAATGTTAACTTGACACTGTCAATATCTATAGCCATTGTTTTAGTAAAAAATAACGATATGATTGAGTAGGAGCAGTGGCGACTCACATTAAGTTAATTTGACACTATAGATTTAACAGTGCATGATAGTGTAAGGTAACTGTGCGGAATATGATCTACTTGCTGTTTATAAGTATAGTTACATGGACAGTTAAATCTTTACTGCACCCATAATAAATATGAATATTGAAAATATCACATATTGTCAATTAATGTTTATAAATTTGTTCTATTTTGAATCTGACCTCTAGTTTTTAGTGTTGTGAATTTAGCAAAAATTATAACAATTAGGTCATATTGAGTAGTTTATTATTATCAAACTTTGAAAAAAGTATAAGAAAGTGATCTTTGCACTTACTATTACTCTAGATGATGTTACGTTTGATAGATAAAACACACCGATGAGAAATTATCTCGTCGAGAGATTCCTGTCTGAATAATCAGCGTAAATGCGCGCAATTTGAAATAATCGGTTAATACTGAACTCGCGAGATGCATACCGAAGATTAGGTCGATGATTAGCGTGTACAAGTTGTCGCGAATTACTAGCGCGGATTGCCGGAGGAGTCACGGCGATTTGTACATCGTATCGGCGCGGCGCGACGTGCGCACGACAATGGCAAAATAATGAAGTTCGCATTCCAGGTTATCTGGAGCGTAGAATGACAAAACAATAAATCGCTTATCGCCCGCCGTGGCCAGTGGGTGCTCGCGTGCCGTCTCTGCCTCGCCTTCGGTCGTTCCTCGCCGGCGACGTAAAGCGACTCGCCGCGTAATTCACGTAGACGCAACACGCCGCGATAAGAGTTCTGCCGCCGTTTAAAGCCTCACGAGCGTAAATCCCCTCCGGGACGTACGATCTGCACGAAAATTAAATTTCACGCAGTCAAGCCTCTCTTTCTCTGTCTCTCTTTCTCTCTCTCTCTCTCTCTCTCTCTCTCTCCTCCTCCCTCCCCTCCCTCAATGTTCTGCAAGCTAGAATAGAAAAGTTTTAGAAAAGAAATGTTAACCCTTTGTTATTATTCGTGGAATATCCAGAACACCTTTGCCTTATAAATTTACTAAATTTATGAAAGATATTTATGGTATTTATACATATTATTATTTTGCATTAACTGTTCCATAATTTAAAAAGAAATTGTATTTATCTTGAACATTCTACAAAATATGGATGTGAATTTAATACCATGAAGGTGTTAAATATAATTCTCACTTTGTTGGAGAAGATAAACACCAAGAAAACAACGTAATATGGATTTAACATCATGATTTTAAATTCATTGATTGAACATGAGTTTCATAACGTAAATAATGTTAAATTTATGGTATTGAATTCATATCGTGTTGGTGTTTATCAATTCCAATCCAACACAATAAAAATTTACAAGTTGAGAAAAGACTCTAAATGATCACGCTAGATCTTTTAGTGCTTCAATAATTCCGTGAATTTTTATTCATATCATCATTTATCCAATTCCAACTGCGTGCCGAATTTAATTTTCAGTCTTGAAACGCAATCCAGAACTAAAGCAGTAATGTTACAATTAAATTGACAAGCAATTTAATAATATTGATGTTAATAATATTTGTCGCATGAATTATTTACAGATTTGATGCTTCAACATCATATTATAACATCTTCTAAGATGTCTATGATTAGCATAAATTATTAAATTGTCGATTTAATTTGAGATATTACTGCTCTAATTCTATTAGGATTGCGTTTCGAGACTGCAAATTAAATTCGGCGTGCAGTTTGCAGGATAGAACATGTAGTATATAACTTTATACAGAATTATTTAAGCACTAAGGATCCAACTTGACCAGTTAGGACTTTTATTTCTGATTTGTTGTGCATTCATATTACGATCTTAAAAGATATTGTAATTAATATAATAAAAATTATAAAATTATATATAAATACTATGATATATTGATTTTAGATCTACGTTTTTTAAAGTAAAGGATATATATAAAAAAAATTTCTGGAAAAAATTTCTGGTTGAAAATGGACGAACCAGAAAAGACATTCCGATCATATCAATTAGAATTAGAATTTGTCTCAACTAGAATTGTAATAGATTTATTCAGAAAACCTTTAACAGCAATTTTTATTACTATAAGAAATCGTACTGTTTTATTTATTTTTACATATTAAAATTTGAGTAGAGTTTTGAGCAAACGTGATATCAACTGCGCCTTAAAAGACATAAAATAGTACGGAGGATTAATACAAGACTCTTTTTCCAGTGTAGAATATTTTATCATTTTTTATTTACTTATAAATCATGAAGAGAACAATGAAAATTGAGGTATAATGTTAGAGTGTCAGAAACTCCCGCGAGTAATTGTAAAAAAAGATACTGATATAGAATTGACGAAAACATTGGATTTTTAGTGAATTTACATTAGATAATTTGCGACTTTTAAGTAATTTGACATCTAGATATCTAAGTGTATAATTTAATTGCTATCTGAAAAAAATTATTCGCTATCGTCCGTATCGGATCGGGAAGCGAAGGCGACTTGTTTTATTTCTGCGATATACCAGTTGTAGTGAGCATTGTGAGCTTAACAGGATTAACACCGCAGTCTCGGCTAAAATGCGTGAAGAAGGAAGAAAGGGTTTGCGGTAATGTCGGCATGTGCCTCGCATTATTCATTAGCGTCCAGTCACATTACTCATAAGTCATTCATTTTATCTGGCGTCCAGTTTTTGCCAATCTTAATAGTACTTTTATACCTTTACAACTCTGCCATTCTATATATCTAAAAAATATGATGTCCTTATATTTTTATCTGAGAAGCGATCTCTTATATGCATAAATGTTACAAAATCATATCTATTAGAAAAAGTGCTAATGGCAAATGCTGGCATTACAGTCGATTCACGAACGATTTAATTAGACATGATGATTTTCTTATCCACGTAAAAGCATGGAGGAATCGCGACGTGTCATGCTGAATATACAATAGTTATAACTATTAGGTAATATTGATGAAAGCAAAGTTCCCAAAATTATAGCCGATCGATAGATTTAAGAGCTAATTTTATTAGGACCGGTGATTTTCTCATTTCTATAAAAGCGTGGAGAAATTAATTCATGTGTCACATTAAAATATATACAATAATCATATCTATCAGAAAACTCTAACAAAAGTGGAGTTTCCAAAATTATAGTCAACCAATTAACGATTTAATTAGAAGCGATTATTTTCTCATTCGTAAAGGCATGAGGTAATCTCGACATGAGATGATACTAAAATATATATAATTATATAGACATATATAGAGAAGGTCTACGAATGCTTTGGTCAATTAGAAATCGATTTTTCCTCAGAGAACTAAAATAGTACAGGGAACATCTTTAAGATACATATCTATATCAAAGTATCTATATCAAAGTATTCTAATCATGTAAAATTTACAAAATCGTCATCGACTGACTGATGACTTAATTATAACGATTAATCATTAGTTTTGTCGGTCAAAAGCAAGATCGAATTCAGCAGATTCGCAGAGGGCTTTAAAAAGCTTCAAGATTTCCGCGCAATTAAGAATATTTATTTTCTGCGGACGGCACTGATCGCTCGTATGAAGACAAACGCGGGAAAAACAGCTTGCGATGTTTCCGGCGACGGACAATACGAGCGGAATTCTTCGGACGTTCAACAAATGCGGCGGGGGCCGCTGCGTATTATTCAAAATCATTGTGAGTACCGACGCTGTTGATAAAATATACCGCGGCGCAGCTCGTGGAAACAGGCCGCGATAAGGATAACTAAGGAAACGAATGGAGGCTCGCGCGGCCGATAAGAACCGCGTGATTTAATCCGGAACGAGTTTACTGTTCGTGAAATGAAATGAAAAAAGGTAAAGGGAGAAAAGAAAAGAAACGCGGCCGCACGTAAATGAATTGCAAATGGTAGCGAATGCTCGTTTGCAACCGCTGTAATTATGTGCATCGAATGGCTTCGTGTTTGTAAAGTCGATCTGCGAATTTCAAAATTACTAGAGACGTCGCGTCATGGGCGTGTATACTCAAACTTCCGTTTCGAGATCTGATTATAGGAAATCAAAAAAATATAATATACACTACTGCTCAAAAGTTTCGGTTTAAAAAAAAATTTCATAATATAAAGAATACAATATTAATAGAGTTTGTAGTTTTTAAAAATTTATTGTATTATTACATATTTTCACTAAAAACTGGAAAAAATACCTTATTCTTTTTGAATTTTTTTACTTCTCAAAGCCTATTCTCCTTAGGCTTTGATAACAAAAGCAAATTCCTAACATTTCATCAATAAATTTATTTTGTTTTAATCAAAGCGACTTGTGTCAATGTAATTCTCAATTTCTACGAGAACATGTTTACATATCCACTCTTTTAAATGTCAATGTTTGTCAATGTCCAATGTAAAATTTAAAATCGATATTTCTTTCAACCGATATACATGACATTTGTCCATTTAAGAAATTTACTTATAATTTCCGTTTATTTTTCAATATAATTATTTTTCAATTTATTTTATTGAATATTTCCGTGATCAAAAGTAAGAAATCTATATTATAATGTTATAATTTTATATTTTATATTAGGTGTAGTAAGTAAAAAAAAATCCATTATTTTTGCATGAAATTGAATGGAAAGATCATTGAGTGCTAAACTTCAGTTCAGGATTCAATCTGCTATGTTAAAAGTTAGAAAATGTGTAAATAAGCTTTCAAAAATTGTTATGCTAGTTTGGACTCCTTTGTGTCAGTATCGTAATAGAAAAAAAATATACAGTAGACAAACTACATACTCCATATTATTTCAAAATTGAATAATGTGCTATTCTTTCTTTCTTTATAAATGAATTTGGTTATTTGATTTGTAAAAGTTTAGATTATAAATTTGTGTCATTAAAAGTGTGAAATGTATGAAAAATTTGTTCTACGAGTTTTATTTAATTAAGAGTGGTCTATTTTCTTGAATGTAAAATTTACGTATCGATAACTATATTACTGAATAACGATATTGTTCTAAGATTAAGAAATATATATATATATATATATATATATATATATATTTCTAAGACAAAGTTAATTATAATAATTACAGCTTGTTGAAGAATTGGCCATAAAATTAATACGAGACTGCTTTGCTTTATATAATAACGACTACAACTATAAAATTGACGGGGCAATCTCGCAAATTTCTCTCGAATACCAATAGTTTACATCGTCATTATTCGCCGCTAATTGTATTTTCCGGATAATCCGGATTTGCACTGATTGACGTTAGAGTTGGAGTATAAATTTACCGAAAAAGCCAGGGGTATCATTGCCGGTCGCGTACTCTCGCGCGATCATTTTGACACGCTCTCCTATATATATATATATATATATATATATATATATATATACGTCGTCGTCGTCGTCGTCGTCGTACTTACTTAACTTATTATATAGTAGTCTACGTAACGTAAGTTAACGTTACGTTACGTAGTTAAGTTAAACTTAATACTTAT
>NW_012130097.1:2267303-2280472 GCF_000143395.1 Atta cephalotes
AGTAAGTTAAACGTTAAACGTAAACGAACGACGGTACGTACTATCGTCGTCGTCGTCTCTCGCGCGTCTATTATTACTACGACTCTCTACTATATATATATATATATATATATATATATATATACAGTTTGCCCCGTGGTGTCGTCGCCGAAAACGTCGCGCCCTGGGCGCCAGATTCGCTGATGAGGGGGCACCCGGCTAGCAAACCTGGATCCACAATCCGAAAAGCGGGGCAGAACGAGAGCGAGCGTGGTACCCGATAAATCGCCGTCCTGGTCCTAGGGGGGACTGCGCGGGGAGGATTAGGGGAAGCAGGCGGATATCGTCATAAAGGCCAGCTCAAAAGTCAATCAAGCGGGCCGAATTACGTCGAAAAGCGTGGCGGGGGCGCGAGAGCGTGGGTGCTCACGAGTGAGCGAGCGAGCGAGCGAGCGAGCACCGATATACAACAAAATGAAAGCTATCAGAGGTGACAATCCGCGGACGACAAATCAGCGTGTATATTTAATGCCCGTGGTGCCACCCCCGTCCCCGGAAAAGCCCCCGACGTGGAACAATTTTCCCTCTCTTTCCCTCTCGCTCTCTATCCTTCTATACATCGATGCCTCTCTTCTCTATCTATATCTGCTCGTCTCTCCCGCTCGGTTTCTCCCCCCCCTTCCCCCCGTCACCTTCTCTCTCTATCTTTCCCTCTGTTTATCACGCCTCGTCTCTCTCATCCCCTTTCTATACCACCTATCCCTATGCTCTCACTCCCACGTCATCACGTTGTTGCTCTCGGATATGTCACTATGCTACCGACATAACCAACCCGCCGCTCTCTTCTCTCTCTCTTTGTATTTCTCTTCTTCTCACGCATTCACTCGTTCGGTCATCCTCTTCGCTGCACTTCCCCGCCGCGTTATTTGCAACGTGTCGTACGCTCCCGCATCCCCGCGATCTAGCGCAATCAGTGCTATTATATTAATATTTATGCCAACCCCTTCCCCCTTTCTCTCGCCTCATCACATTCTCTCGCGTTTTCTCTCGCTCTTGCTATCACTGATGCCTCGCGGCGGAAAAGCCAATCGAAAACAAATCCACTGAACACCCATTCCCCTAAACTGCTCGACATTTCCGCTTGTTGATCCTCATAGATCGAAAGATATATTGATGGATTTGAAGAATAAATCGACCATGATGACATTTTCTTTATGATCGATTATGATCCATTCAATTTTCGTTAGAATGCATCGCAATCTAGTAGCTCTAAAGAATGTATTAAGAATACACATAATAATGATGACTAATGATTTTTTTTTCTTTACTAAATTTAGAAGAAAGATTTATGTTTTTGATGAAGAAACTGTATAATACTATAATTTATAAATGTTACATGTTTCTATGAATTTTAGCTTTGAATTAATTTTTTAGATATACATAGAGAAGAAATGAGGACGCGATATTATAACGCGATATTATTATATAAATTTATAGATATGCAATATTATTGCAATTGTAATTCTGTATTATCGGTGTAATGTTGCCATATAAATGTACGTCACGGCATAAGATCATATAATATCATAGTGGCATGCAGGCAATAACAATTATACGCGAATACTAATTAAAATTATTGAAATTTATTGAAATTACCATGTTGCCGTGCGACATAAGAAACGTTCATGCGGCACAAAGCACTCGTATTAGCTTGCGACATTACTTAAAATTACCAGGTTGCGCTCTTGATAGATAGCGGCAATTATACGGGTTGTCCCAGGTTCGCTGTCTGCCCCTTTAATAATAGATTCGTCGAACTTGCAGTCAATGCTCTTGCTGTGAATTTAAAACTTGTGAAGACAATAAATTTCATATTTAGGTATATGATCCTCTCATATGATCCTCTCGATCTTTTCGTAAAGTAACAAGGTAAACAAGAAACAAGTAACATTTTTTTTTATATTTAAATTGTGGAGCTCAAGTTTTGATTGAGATATTTAAATTGAGAATTAAAATTCAAGGCCGACGATATAAACACACATTTCTCCGTTTATGCTAATTGCGCGCGATCTTGAAAAAAGAGATAGTAAATTTGAATCGACTGTATCTACATGCATGAGGTACGATAGCAATATTTAACGCTGAAAACGAAATAGCAGAGTATTCACCGGCAATCAAATTGTGAAATTGTAGGAGTTTCACGATGACGTTTCACGAAACGAGTAGGTAATCTCACGGGAAAATCAGAGCGTCGATTTGAGCGTGAGATCGAAGATCGAATGGATTGCCTTTCGAGAAAGATGATTTTCGCTTCGGCGGATGATTAGAAAAGTGTCGGGGAACTAATATTTTTATCTCTCGATAATATTTTATATAATATATTCATTAGCCTTGCTCGGAGACGACCCATTTACGCCGTATGTAAATGTATGCGCGATAGATTCGATTGTATGTAAATAGTAATAGGAACTCCGGTCCTTTGCATAACACTGGGCGTTAACACACTTCTAGCTTTCCATGCGCGAAGACGATTATTATTTGATTTACATAAAAAGCGAGGACGCGTTTTTCATTGGCGTAGAGAGATTGCCGAGAAGCGATGAGAGAGGCGCCTTCCCGGCTGTAACGCTGTAATGCTACAATAGTAACTATAAAAACGACCGGAAGCTTCTACGTGATATTCATAGAGTTTCGTGATCTAAGATTAGAATAATGCTTTCAGTAATGTAACCCATATTATTTGCGATCTGTTATTAACACAGAATATTTCTGTTGCTAATTTTTTCAATTAATTTCTGTTATTAGCAGAAGAATATTAACATAAAAATCGATTGGTTTATATTTTCCTAAAATATATAATCTTCTATTTTAAATTGTTTGAAGGAGTTTCGTGCTCGTTTATTTTGCTCTTTTAATCTAATTTACGAGAATTCTCATGTTTCCAAGTTAAATAATTTTATAATCCTGCTATGCCTTTAAATTTTGTAAAAGATAACTCAGTTTGAAATTTGTAAATACGCCGTAACGAGTTTAATTTTACACAATTCTCATATTAAATAGAAAATAGTTCATTATGAATAAATAGTGCTTTCGTAAAAGCATTAGATACATAATTTCCTTCAATTACATACTCCACCTTATTGAAAATGACATAAACGCAACTTGAAATGAAGAGCTCTCGAATTATTAAGGCATAATATCATATTCAATCCTTACGGCTCAATTGATCCGTTAAGAAGGTTCACGGTGTCGGTTTACGAGCGATTACGCATTTCTCGAGCCTATCGAGCTTCAATCGAGCAGACGTGCCGCGAAACCGCGACAACTTTCTCACTGCGGAATCGAATTCATTCAAGATACTCAGAGGTGGATCCCCGCATCCGCACCCCATGAGATTAAAGAGCTCACGTGATCCCGAAGCTTTCTCCCGGATGGAAAATTTGCGATTTGCCCGACAGATGCGCCACTCGAACACCCCGCGGGCGGGTTTTTCTAAATTTCCTATTGGTCAACTAGATCGGGGATAGATGTTGTAATCGGCTCTCTTAACCGAGTAATCGCTTTTTATCTCTGGGCCCTGCCGGCACGACCACCCCCGGCGCCACCACCCATCGTGCTTTTCATCCCTCGACGTTAGTGCCATGGCAGTGACGCCCGCGCCGCTCGATGTAAGCCAGGAACACCCTTCGGCACTTTGCCGACTAATATTTATTGCCGTGCTACGGATACAGTTTGTTTTAGCGATTGCAGATTCACGCTGTCGCCCATTCTTTGTTTTTTATCCCCTTCCAAACAAAATAAAGAATAAAATGAAAAAGTTTTTGAAGGATAACTTTGTGAGAGTTATACGTGTAAAGCAGTCTCTCTCTTTTTCTCTATGTATACTAACTACACACATTTATTTTTTTATTCTCGTTTATTTTATTTAAATATATTTTTTAACGCTACAGTTAATCGCGATCAAAATTTACATTTTAATTTCGCACCTTTGTTTGAATATTTATATTAAATTGACGATAATATTGATTAAACAAACTTTAACATATTTATTATACTTTATTGAACTTTGATCAATATAATTTTGATATGACATATCAATGATATATCAATATTGTTTTACTTAATAATTGTATCTATATATTGCTGTTACAATAATATTTATCGCATGAAATACAATTTGTTGGTCCGTGATTTGGACGAAGCGTAACGTAAACTGACGAAAGTATAATTTTCGGGACACTTGTTCTCCAATTTGTCTGGGACTCGTTGATATTTTGAATTGCAAGCTCTGCTCTGAGTGTCGACCCCCAGCTGAGCAAAAAATCAGTGTCTACTGCGAATTGCAGGTTAGATTTCGACGGGCGGCGACGGGGCGCAGCCGTCGATCGAAATCGCATTTCCGGAGGTACGAATTGGCTGCCCAGGGTGCCTGCTGCCCCGTTTGGTACTCTCGGACCTACTGAAATTCGATTGAGCACGTTGTTAGAAGGATAACCGTGAATTTCGTGGCATGCGCGCGTGGCACATACGCGCCCCAAACGACTCGTGTGGGATTTGATGCAATAGAATCTAGAAAGCAAAGCAGTTGTCTTTAATATTGGTCAAATTTCCTCAACTATTTGCCTACTGTTATTTATTTACGATATTGCGGTACTCAGAGTGATCATTCATGATAAATTCGGGTTGTTATAATAGTTAAGAAATATTTTTTAATATTCTTGTACTCTGTCTTATAGTAATTGAAGAGTTTCTCACAAGTATCAAATAAATCTATTTTTTTTAAATCTAAATTATGGCATCAATTGTTGTTTATTCGTGAATAATTTTGCTCTGATCAAAATCAAGTAAAAAACAAGAAATATAAGAATTTAACATTTCTAAAGGATGTTTTTATTAAGAGCAATTTGTAAAATTTTGTAAATTAAACGTGAAAAATTATTGCTTTATATTTATATATACAATTATATTGATATTTATTGTTTCATATTTTAAATGTTATTTCCTTCTTTATTTTTGCCATTAATATTATAAAAAAAGATAAATGTAAAATATTGTGAGTGAAATAGGTAATAATATAAAATTTCATAGAAAATAAGTTCAGACAGAGATTTTACATTTTTTTTAATAACCTTTAAAATATTAATTAAAGTCTACAACTTTGTTTTTATACCTATTATATGTCCGGAGAAAAATTACCATATTTATATAATGGACGATTTAAAATGAGAACTTTTATCCTGAAAATTTAACTTTTTTATTTTTAAAATTTTGTTTAATTTTTATGAAAAAATTCTTCAACCGTTTTGAGAGTACAAGTTATTCACGAATTACAGCAGTTTTAGATTTTTTTCTGTTTTTTTTAAATTGAATTAAAATGATCACTTATTTGTTTTTCACATTAAAATTGCATAAACATTAGAACCTGAATAGTAGCGTTTAATTATTAAAATGCATGAGAAGACATTAAAAAAGTAGATACATTTTTTTGTTGAAGTTTCAACGAGTTAAAAGAAAATATTTATATACAATTGATTTTTTTATAAAAATGCTGCAGTTGCAAAATCGTAAAACAAAATCATTTCTATATCTCGGCAAAAGTGCAAAGAGCAAAGAAAGAGTTTTCCTCGCGTGATCATCCGAAAGCAGTCCAGCGAGACATTCCTCGACCCTTAGCCTAACCCGCGAATCGCCGTCTATACCAATAAAAAAGAAAAAAATTATCGGCGGGACGAGAAGCGGGAAGAGAAGAGGTCGCGCAAAACCGCGAGCGGTCGATCGTGGCCGAACTTTTCTCGCAGAACGTTCTGAACGATCTCTCTCTCACGATTTCCCCCTGTGGAGGAGGATCGCGCGCTCGTTGACCGGCACACGGTAATTCGTACGTGGTCGTATACGATAAATACGCGAGAAGGAAAGAGCGGCTACTCTTCTAGGTGCTCTCACGAAGCAGAAGACACAATCCTCCTTCCTTCTCGTTCTCCACGAATCGCGAATCACCGACATCATCGCCGCGGATCGGCAACCGATAACGATGCAACGGCGTCGAGGCGCAGACCGCGGGCCATAGAATTATGCATTATGCCGAATGCACTCGATAAGCAGTATGATCGGCTCGAATGGCGCGGCGGGAGCGGGCGGCCAAGAGGGCGAATGGCGATGAGGAGTCGGGAAGGGAACGATAGGCGGAGGCTGTCGATGGTAGATGATTCTCGTGATTTCATGATCCGATATATCGAGGGAGAATCGGAGGAGGAAGGTGGGGAACCGGTAACGAGCCGATCGTGACTCGCCGCTTTCGTACGGTAGCTTATTCGCGAGAGCTGTTGCGGCAACCGGCGCGAGCGGGATCCGCTGTCCCATTGGCGGATAGCCTTCCCTCGAAGAGCGTCGAGATAGACAGACAGACAGAGAGAGAGAGAGAGAGAGAACTAGACAGAGTAGAGAACTACCACTTTATCGTGGCCACTTATCGAGTCGGTTTATCTCCAAATCGGCCCAGCGATTTAGTCGATTTAGAGACGTACACGCGTGAACAGACAAAGACGGTGAGAAGGAAAGAGGAGGCGAAGAGGAAACATTGCACGAAAGTGTAACGTTAAAATAATATAATGTTGTTTCGATAAGAATATCTCTTTGTGCTCCTGAATTTATTTTAACCAATATTATTTTCTATTGTACTTACATTACCAATGTTCTTTTATCAATTCTCATCATTTTTTATTTTTTTAAAGATAGAATATTAACCATATAATTAGACAGAATCAATTAATGAGAACAATAAATTACAAGAATTAATTAATAATATGTTATAAAAGAACTATAAGAGAAAGTCATACAATAGAATGGAATTTAATATAGCCATGATACAAAGCATTTTCAATTTTTGCATTTTTTTGAAAAAGGCAATTAATAAAAGCCAAAAGAGGACTAACAAATTATTAAAATTGTCGTAAAAATAAATTTTGTTTTTCAATAAAACTGTCTTTTAATTTATTTGTTGTCAAATATAAAATGCTGCTACTTCAATTTGTGAGAATATTTTATATTTATGGCCAAAGTAACAGAAATCTTAAGATAAATTTTTAAAATAATTATTGGTGACGATTGCTCTAACGAGATCGTTTTTCGCAATCTCTGAATAATTTCATTCGAGTCCCTTCTGATTTTTCTTTTATGTCATTATAATCTGCTCGTACGTACACAGATGCGATGCACCCCCTCGTTTTCTTTTCTCTCTATTTACACGCCGTACGGTGTCAATGTGAAGCAGGGTCGATACCGACGATCGATCGTGACATACGCATAAGGGGATGGAAAGAGCTACGGTGGACGGACAGTGGCACGAAGGAACGAGTCCGATCAACCAAGCAATCAACCAACCGAACGACCAACTGACTGACTAACTAACTGGCGGGGAAGTTTATCGAGTCGATATCGAGTGGAAAAGAATGCGCTAATGACGCCGGCGTAAATAAGGATCCTCGTCAGAGGATTTGGTACTGTTAACGGGGTGATTCTTGTTAAGCCTCGAGACGAGGAGACTCATCTCTCGTTGAGTCTCCTCGTCGAGCCTTCGAGGGGGCCGCTAATCACCCGTGTCTCTTGATGCAAGCTAGATTGCTCTCGGCCGGCGCTTATACTTTCCCAGTTGTGGAATTCTATCGTAATACCGCTTAAGACCGATACATTGATTGCCTAATGCCCATTTCTATCAATGTAGTTTAATTTTAATCTTGGTTCAACTAACTCTTTATTTCTCTTTTTCCAGTTCTAAGAATTAGAACTAGAAAAATAGAAGAGAACGTTTTATTGTTGGATAAAACATTATGCATTTTTCAAACTAAAATATGATTATGACTCTAGCTTGAAAAAAACAGATGAATCTTTCTTCTTCCAAATTTCATAACGCTGATTTTTGTATTCTTTACTTTAAGCAGGTCAGAATATTTATTAATGAATTAGTAATGTCATAATCGACGATTTAATTTCATTAGTCGCAGATGATTTTATTTAATCGCACGTGATTTTATTTAATATTAGAAATATCGAGAGTATTTTGGGATAATCTGTTATTTGTCACAAATCACTACGCATCGCACATTTAATTTATCACAGTAATTTTCATTTCTGATCTTTTTTAAATACTGTAATTACCTTTGAATTATTTACTGAAGGAGAAATAAGGTTCAAAACGTAAATGCTTATCTCTATTTATACAATAAATTCATTATTGCATATATCATTTAGTGTCGACTCTTATTGGCATGATTTTACGATTTACTTTCTACAGAACAATTTTATTGTTTTATATTTCAAAAGATTATGAAATTTATTGACGTATAATCAATATATAATCATGTCCTTTATAATGAGATATTCATTTTTTCATCACTTTCTTTATTTTCATAAATATATTTCATAATAATTTATTTACTTGGTTCTTTTAATTATAAGAAACGACTTTCAGTATTAACGATCGAGCGAAAGGTACGATTTAGATAAATTAATCGATAATAATGAGCGTCGATATTAGTAATTAATGTTCGTAATTCGATAACGAAGATAGGTTCACGATCAAAGCACACGGGCACTCGTTCTAATCTCCATGCGCAACCGACGTTTTAATCATGTCGTCCGATATATAGCGCATAGGGCATTCGTATTAACCAAACTTCAATCTACGCCCTAACGCCGAATTATCGAATAATATAACGTATTAGCGTGATCCTCGGTCGTGCGGGTATTAATAAATTAATATCGAAGGCATAGGGCGCGTTCGCGCTCGCCCTCGTTACGCATTCCTCTCGTTGTGCGATCGAAATTGTAATCTTGTCCAATAAATTGAGGCTTCCCTCTTCCCCCTCCTCTCTCTCCCCCCAATGGCATTAGCTCTTAGCCTAGTCATCACTATTAATTTTAATTATAAAGGTATCGTAAATTGTAGTAAAGGAAGATATAAACTGTGTTTTATACAAGCGTTTTATGTACGCGCAAAATATCAAGCGCAGAGCTCTTTTAATGGATCGTATAAATATATTTTCCGAAGCAGATATGGAAAATTAACGCCGTTAACCCTACATTACTCGCGCGGTTTTGTTTTTAATGTAATTACTTACGTGGAATGTTTCTGACACCTCAGTATTTATATCTCAGTTTTTCATTGTTCTCTCTTTAATGACTGATTTATAATTAAATAAATATCGATAATATTTTATATATTCTTTAAATAAAGAGATAAATGCAAAAAAATTTTTAATTGTGAAAAATCTGCACTAAATATAATAATGTAAATAGTATTCATACATTCAGCTAATTTATAAGGCTAGAGTATTTTGAACATCCCGTAATTAATAAAAGTTAAAAGAAATCTGGACAAATTCCAATTCTGACAGTGCAACGGTTTCATTCATAAGTTCCATTTTGCACTTTGTGCTTTGCTTTTTTTTCATTGAAGGTATAATTTACAGACACAAATAATAATACTAGGTAAAGTGTCATGATATCGTGGCGTAACACAGGCTACAGGTCATTGAATAACGCTTTGCATTTTGTCGCAGACATCACTCAATAAATTTATACAGCATTGTTAGTTGGACTTATTCCGATCAAATTCTGATATAGTGCAGAGGTGCAACAAGGTCAAGTTTACCTGTTTCTTGTCTTAATTATCTTTGCTAATTTCTCCTAAGGATCAAACGCAGTTTCCGTTTATATTTAACCAAAGACATTTGCGCCCTATTTATTAATTAAGATAAGTATTTCGAGCGTTAATTATCATGTATTATGTTTCTTCGAATAAAATCACAATTATTTTGTAAAAGTGAATCAATATATGATTAATAGTTAAGTTTATCAAGATCAAAATAATTGACTCTTATATTTTTCTCATTAATTTCTCATTACTATAATTCCAAATATGGTAATATTATGAGAGAAAATAGATTTGAAGCATTGTCCAGTTTGTTGGACTTTAGCACTTAATGATCTCATCAATAACCGTGCGTTTCTAGCGTTGTAATAGTCGCATATTAATCAATTCGTCTATAAACCGTTGCTAGATGACGAGAGAGTAACGCAACGTCGCGTTATGCTTTATCGGCGGTCCGTTAACAAATTAATGCACCGTGCGATCCTCCTCTCTCTCTCCCCTCGTCTCTCGCCGCCCCCAGAATCGCCATTCCCCAGTTCCGGTTTAATGAGTCGTCCAGTATACGCATTAAAATCCCTAATTCTTATTCATCCGCCTCCGTGGATCTCCACAATTCGGGATCTCGCAACAAACCGACGATTGTTTCTTCTAGATCGGCCGCGGTTGATGATACGTTACGCAGAGGAGAGGGTTGCAGACTTGGTGGGCGGGAGGAAGAGGGGAGGGGGGTGGAGTAGGAAATCGGATCGCATGTCTACCACGAATCTTTCCGCCATCTTGCGGGAATTCTTTCCATCGAGCGACGAGCGGCGAAAACCGAGCTCTGCGATTACATTCCCTTATAAATATGCAAATATGGCGGCACGGTGCACGGCGTTGGGGAGGGTAGGAGTCCGGGACGATAGCAGAGGAAAGAGAGAGAGAGAAAGAGAACGCGAGATTAAAGGAGAAAGACGGAGGGGTCCTTGGGCCTCTTCGTGGTAGAGAATGGGCGAGAAGGAGGGGGGGGGGGGCTCCGGCTCTCTTTCTCTTCGCAAAAATAGAGTCTCGCGGTAATAATTATTGATTAGGTATTCGTGACCGACTCGACCATTGCTAGAACCGGTACGGTGCATAAGGCGGACTAAGTGCAGCTCGATCTCCATCCACCACAGCGTCCCCCTTCATCGCTCTCCCTTCAACCCTATCTCCCGTCTCTCTTGTCGTGCCCACCCTCGTTTATTCTCCCTTCTTGCGCACCCACACTCGCTTGGTCTTCACATATCGTGTCTATACACGACATCCACGATGGAGATGTCTCGGGGATTTATCGGCCCTTGCCGTAAATGAACGAAATCTCCATTCCGTGTAACGCCGTCTTATCGTGCGCGAAGATGCTCGCACGGTGAAACTTACTCGGGAGAGAAAAGCTTAAAGGCGACAGTGGCTAGCTGACTGGCTACTGAAAGATCCCTGCTTTTATACGTCTCGTCGCCACCGCCTCCTGATGGCTACAAAAACTTTATTTTCCTACGTGCTCTGCGATTCCGCAGACTTCCTCCGCAATAGCAGCCTCTCGGCTGCTAACTTCCCTATATCCCGTTTATGTCGCGCGTCTTCCGCAAAGATGACGAGAAAGAGTAGAATCATTTACTCGAAGCTTCCAAGATCGTAATCGTAATAATTATGATCGATAGTAGAATAAATGAATAATTATTTAATTTGGTCGATCCCTAATGGGTCTGTTAGACTTGTCATAAAAAATAGCAATCGTAATTACTTTTTAGATTTTTAACTCTTCTACAATTTCATAATCTGTATAATATTGAAATATTATGGATTGTAATCTTATAGTTGATCGATTATAATATCACATTAAATATTAGCATTCCATTATTTCTATACTGATGTGAGTATAAATATGGAGAATTCTGATCTGAGACGTCTGAGAGCTAGGATTTATCGGGAGACCGACGTTGGGGAATTAGAGAGCGATCAGATCGCCGAAGATCGGCTACTGCACTGCCGATAATGCATCGATGCGCCCAGGACGACCCGAAGGTACGAATAATAAAATCGGCCGAGTAAAGACTGGTAGCCGGATTCCAGGCGGGCCCTTATCCGAAACCCAGAATTATCAAAATTACCGACGCGGCGTAAGGGCAAGGAGGCGCGCAAACGGCGCATTATGATCGGGCGTGTTTCTGCGCGAAATCATCTTTCTTCCTAGAATCAAAATGCGCGGGGTTCGATACGCTTCGCGTGATTTCTTTAGAGTAGAGAGATAAGTATATACGTAGCGCGCAGGAGCGTATGTGCGCTGGTTTTATATAAACGCCGCTATTATTATTTAATTATACACGACTGCCGGCCATAATTTTTACTTAGCGCTCTTGATAATCTCTTTAATTCCGCGATTCCGTCTATTATCCGTACCATTTCATGGATCCTTGAAACTTGCATAAGCATTCCAAAACTATTGTTTTTAACGGAAATCTGCACAATTACCCGCAATACTTAATAATTATACATTTCTACATAGTTTTCAAATATCTTCCTGTCACTTTTTTTTTTTTTTTTTTTTCTAATCAAATCATCCTCGTGTCGAGTTTCGAGACATTCCGTTTTTCGAACAGATTCAAACTGTTCTAATTTCGAACTCGGTTCAATCACCCGTAGTCGATTGACCGAACCTTGCATCGTTCAGAACCGAATAACGAATCATATATAGAGGAATGCGCCGCGAGAAGGCACGGTGTGCACGCGGCATTATCATTCACCCTGCCTATTATCCATACATATACACCGGCACCATCGACGAGCCAACCCCTAACGCTGGCTTGCTCGGCAGTCCCCTACCTCGCGTTCGACGAGATGGAAATTTAGCGGAATCATTCGCGATTTACGATGGGGTGAAACGCACCGCCGCACCGCCCGCGTGCACTTACTTCAGTTTATACGCGAGCAAGATGAACAGCGTTATCCGCCGGTCGGTCCCTCGACAATGACATAACAGACATTGCAGCGCATTCGCGAGCGAGCGAGGATGATCGTGCCGTATTTCGAAATAGCCCTGTAATAATAATGATCGTTATTATTAACGTAACGCCGTATCCATTGTGACGTTATAATAATATAATGATCACCGTTGTGATATAATTATATAGGATGATTCTCGGTCGCTGTTTCTGAAATGGATAATGCTTGCTGAAAATGATTATGTGCGCGATGTATATGTATATATGAATAAATATATATATATATATATATATATATATATATATAAATTTACACTTATATATACTTATATATACATAAGCCTTGGCCACAAGCCAAGTATAAAGCATTCTCAATTTATTGCATTTTCTTAGAAAAGATGATTATATATAAAAACCAAAAGAGAACTAACAAAATGTTAAAATTATAAAAATAACTATTTAAAAAATTTTTTAAAATAATTATTTTTTAATAAAATTGTTTTTTACTTTTCATTAAATATGAGTGTTTAAATATGTCAATTTGTGGGGATTCTTTATGCTTATAATCAAGGCTGTATGTGTGT
>NW_012130097.1:2280492-2297337 GCF_000143395.1 Atta cephalotes
CAAAGTATTGTGAACTAGTAGAATTGGGAAAGAGATTTTACATGAAAAAATAAATGAAAAACGTAAAATAAAACTTTTCATATAAAGCTTTGTTTTCGAGAAAATCGGTTTTAAATATTTGCTGGGTACGTGTGCACTTAACTATATCTCGACTTAATGGATTTCGCTGTAGACTATTATCTCTGCTCATGTTTCTGTTTTATATTATTGTACTGTGTAATTGAGAATAAACAATAAAAACACGGTATTTACACACGATAAACTTATTATTTTTTTGTTAATTATTGAAAATGTTCATTCTATCGAATACAATTCTAGTTTTCAAGGTTTTATATGAACGTTTTTTAACGTGCTTTATTAATTTGTCAATTAAATCCATGTCTGAATCGAGTTTTTCGAAAACAAAGCTTTATATGAAAAAATTTTATTCTATGTTTTCAACTTATTTTTCGTATAGAAGCCTTCCTAATTATATCAGTTCACATTCTTCTACATCGTGGATTATGTTGATGACGTAACAACAATGTAGTAGCAGCAAAAAAGCGGAGAAATGGAAATAAATTTGAATTGAAGACAGCAATTCGAGCAATTGTCGAAAATTGTTCAAAAATTCAATTCGTGCACTTTAAAACTAGTTGTGATGTATTTCTAAATTCAATCTCGATACGCCGTACGTGTATAATCTGAAACTTGAACGATATTGTTTAAAATTTAAGATATTACAAAACTTATGACACTGCTTCTAACTGCAAAGACTGTGTGTATATTCCCGTCTTTTTAACTTTTCCACAACTTATTCTTTCTATTTATTATTTAGAAAGTAATTAATTTTGCGATTTAGTTGCTTAAGAATTTATTTTATAGAATAATACTAAATGTTTCCATTTTTTCTTTTCTCTACCTCTCTGCTATCGTTTAAATAACATCGGGTTTTCGGCCATGATAAAATATGCGGATCACGCGTGCTCTTTCATCTCTCGTTGGGATCTTTGTCCGGCGGAATTCCCAGCGAAGAACTTTGCTCTCGCGTGGAGAAATTTGAATATTTTCGCGAGAAGCGCGTAACGCGAGAGAATCGATCGCGCCGCGTACGCTTACGCTGCGTATCACGTAGTGATAATCGACGCGGGCCGATGTCGGCAGGAACGAGTCCGCGTACTTCCTCGTAGAATAACAGACGCGGATGAGCGTTCTCTCATAACACTCGCCGTGCGAATATTATCGCTCGCCCTCGACGCACCGGTGCGGCTCGCTCGATCGGCTCTATGCGCGTACCTCGTCGGCAACAAATAACTCGCCGCTTCGGCCGATCCGCCGTCGGATCGCTCGAATTATCTGAAATTACAACAGCTGCCCGCGGAGCAATAACAATCGCGATAGGAGCACTCGGAGACGAGGGCGCTGCATCGGGGTGTGGTGTTCCTTTCCGGTCAGTAAAGAAAAACGAAAGGAGTGTATGAACGAGAGGAGCTTTAACACACGTAATATTGATCGTTTTTTAAATGTTATAAATTTTAAGAATAAAAATGCGTAAATAATGATGGAAAATAATAATTTACTGCTAATAATTTATTTCCTTAAATAATAAGTCAAAGCGTCAAATACGGTTGAAATTGAATTTTATTAATAATATTTCTATAATTTTTAAATACATCTTTCAGTTAAATTTCGCGCCGATTACTGTTGAACTCGAAACGCAATCATAAACTGAAACAATAATATTACAAATTAAGTGAATTGTTAATTTAACTCGTAATAAAGTTTTTTTGCAAAACTAAAGGAAACATATATTTAGAGCCTACTAAAATTTTTTATTAATTTTAGAAGAAGTTTTAAAATATTTAGTTACATAAAAAAAAATTATATTTGTACTTGATATAAATATAGATAATTAGCCTACATGAATAGAACAAAATAAGATTGTGCAATATACACTGAAAGAAATGTACTTACTAAACTTTAATAAATCATTTATTTGAATAATATAATTAAATATTTACTATATATAAAGATATTTGATATAGGAATTACATTAATCAAATTTTTTTAAATAAATATTTATTTACTGTATAGGTATATTTAATTTATATTTATACTATTTAAATAAATATCTATTAAAATTTATTACATTTTTTCAGTATAAAATTATTCCAAATATCATTACTACTTTAAAAATTAGAAAAATGTTCCAGGATCATCAGGAGCCAAATAGTTCCAGTTACGGATTAGTAATAATGCTAATAAGCATCTTAAAACTATAAAATTTATTTAAAAGATGTATTTAAAAATTAAAAAAATATTATTAGCCACCAAGATCCAGCTTGAATTGTATTTAACGCTTCTTACTTATTTGTGTTATTCACACATTATGATCTAGTTTAACTTATTATAAATAAATTTCCATTTAAATTTAAATTGTTCTTAATAGAGATTTGATTCTCAGTTCTAGATTTAGAAATTCGAAATATGTATGATGTATTCACAATGAATATATGAAATCCCCATTTTCATCGACATCTTTAATTATCACGTCTCGTCGAGCGAGGACTCGACAGTGGAGAATGAATTCAAACCTCGTCGATATTGCTACTTCGTCGTCAATGAGACGTTTTGCCTCCTTTCTTTCCGTATATATGTACACAATGTAAAGAGGCCAAACGTGTAAATTATTGTAACCGCGCGGTTTCACCGGATAAACTGTAAAGTACGCCCCAACCACACTGCCGCGGGGCCGTTTATTTTATTACATACTTCGTGGCTGTATGCGAAGCACAAACACAACGGTAAATCACACATATCGCCGGGATGGCTGTTAAATTTAATTTACGCGCGTATTTGTGCATACGACTTTATATTTCCCATTAGCGGGATAAACTGACCTAATTCGCGCAGACCTCGTCGTGCACGAGCATACGTGTGCCTATGTATGCATACACTTGGTAAAAACAAAAAGATAAGAAAAAGAACAGCAAAGGTGGAAGATATATGTGTATATATATATATATATATATATATATATGTAGAATATGACCCCCAAAAATTATTAATACTGAACAGTGGACTGCAAGTTATAACCATGTACAAATGCTCTGGATGGAAAACAACGGAAGTTTTACATTACGGACATTTGTTTTCCAAACTTCCTAGATTCATTAAATTAGTCAAGCAAAATTATTTTTCGATTAATAGTAATATCTACACGGAAAGAATGGATTTTACTGAAGTATGTAAAAGTAAAGATAGTCTAGATCTGAAAATAATTTTGTTTTGTGTATGGACCATGAAAATAATTAAAAATCAAACATAATAAGCAATGCTGCAAAAAATTTTGAAAAAATTTTCTCTTATTCATTCTGGCAACCAATTTGAGTATTCTAAGTAATTATTTTGATAATCCAAACAAAATTATTTTGATATTTGTAAGTAGCTAAATTTTTAAATAGTACTTCAGTACAGCAAAATTCTCTTTTCCATATAGATATGCACTTAAACGGAGATAAAAATGTTTGTAAAAGATCGCTTCTGTAAGTATTTTCGCGCCACCGCTCTTTATTCTAATCCATCGTTGTGCTTCCGCTCGAGAAAGCGCGAGACGTCGACTGAAGACGTCGTTCGCGCTATCTTTACGATTTCTGAATTGCGGTGTCGCGCGTGCCTCGCACGCGGAATCGCTGACTAGAGAACGCGTGCTTCAGATTTTAGAGCTGCAAATTTTATCAGGACCGTGCGCCGATAAGCCGAACGACGTTGTATACTTGTAAAGCGATTTCAGATAACCCGCGGGTATCGTGCCGCGCGTAATAGTCGCGAATACGACTACGATTGTTGCATAATCACACTGTGAAATATTGCATCGATTGAACTTATTTACGAGCGCTTTTCAAATGACAGACATGCGGAACATGCGTGTCGACATTTGTATAATTTGTTAAAGGATTGAAAATCTTCATTTTGCGCAATTAACTCTTTTAACCCGAGGCAACGGTGTTCGAGATACAACGGTAATTTGTAAGCGGTTCAATTATGCAAAATGTTTATTTTTATCTTTATCTATACATTTATTTTTATCTCTTTAAGCTATTAAGTAAATGAGACCCATTTTTGCATACACTTGCTACTCTTGCTAGAACGAAAAGACCCGCGGGACGATTTTAGAAGTGCATATTTCTATATAAACTAATTTTTTTGGAGATTCTGTTTAAAAATTAAATCATGATGCACATAGAATAGAGCATCTTTTCTAAGAAGATATTTTAATAATAATAATAATAATAATAATAACTTAATTGAGATACAGTCGATAAAATGAACTTGTGCAAAAGAGGATTGGTTTAAAGTTGCACTACAATTTACAAAAAGCAAGCAACAATGTTGTTTATAAACCTAAATCTAAAGCTAAATTTAAAACATTAACTTAAATTAAAATAATAAGAAATATTATATCGTATCGATAAACTAAACTTATATTGATGTAATATATTCCCTTTTTTTAAAAGAGTGACAACTTAAAGAATGTGATTTTCGAGTTATTATCATGAATGAGTTAGGTAAAGATTACTTTGCCAGTCAAAAGTAAATTAACTTTACAGTCCACCAAGTAGCACTTGTGTCGTTCTTAAGGTTTTCAAAGAGGTCATAACACTTTCTATAAGACACATTTTAAGTTATGTCGGTTTTGTAAATAAAAAAAGTTTTCTTTTTTACATTTAGAATTAAGATAGTTTTGACAATTGAAGTTTGAAGAAGAACTATTTTATTTTGAATTTAGTCAAATTAACTGATCAAGGTAAATATAAGTTATTGGTGATATTTCGAGTTACGTCACTTTTGATGAATCGTTCCGGATTTGTTATGATTTTATAAGAAAAATATAAAATTATTAAAAAATATAAAATTATCAATTCAAAAAAAAGGTAATTTTGTAAGAGTTGTGAAACGAAAATGATAAAAATGATCATGTTTCTAAAAGTATATTCTTTGATTAATCAATAATTTTCTATTAAAAATTGAAAAATAATTCTTTTCGTTTTCTAAAAAACTTAATTTTTTGTATCACTTTTGAAGTAAGGGAATGACATGATAAAGTGATTTGAATACGAAGTGAAATAAATAAAATAATAAAATAATTATATGAAATAATACAGTATTAAAATAATAATGAAGAAAAATACAACATAAAATTACATAGACAGTAAAACTGAGAATACATTTATGTATTTGACAAATATCTTAATTTTTACAATATACAATATACGTTCCACCTAGCCTTATCTACAGATTGCTCAATTGATATTAATAGCACGCAATTGAGAGGAAAAGATCTGTCGTGTTGGAATGTCATTTCTGCATTTCTCGCTGTACGATCAGACCTAAACATGTTGCATCGCGCAATTGCGCCTTTTGTCGAAACTCGTCGGTCGGTCACTCGTAAAAGTAATTCGACAACGTCAATTAGCCGCTGGCCAAAGATTTCGGAGGTGGTTAGAACGCTCGGAGAATGCGAAGGGCGAAGGAGAGCGGGGGAAGGGTGCGCAAAGTGCCGAGTAATTAGTTTACATCGTGCGACTCGCGCAAACCCCCGGCGTTGCTTGTTGATTAAATGCCGCCGCCGGTAGCCATCGTTGTCGCGCGCACGTGTGCGATTAGATGCAGCTCGATCGACTAGCTGCATTTCCTAGCCTTTGCTCTGCCGATAGAAATTGGCAGGTTAAACGTCGACAAAAGCAACAGTCCGGTTTGTTGAAACCGCGTTAATGTCTCTGAATGATGTCTCTTTCACACAATCGACTCAAAGAAAATCTACTGATAGGTATATTGCTATTTCAGTTACTGACGTATAACGTAATTTCAGAGAAATAATATTCAACAAATTGGTCTATTAATATTGGCGCAATTAATTTTCCTATGACTGCCAAATATTTCATTTATCAGTCAATGTCTGATTCAATGTCATTCATTTAGCAATGTTATTCTTCAAAAATTATTATTCATGTCCAAGGGAAAAGACAGAGAGATAGATAGATGGATAAATGAAGATGATTATTAATATTTTATCTCTATAATAATAAAAAATATTATAATAAGTAAAAGAAGAAAATGAAAAAGAAAAGAAATAGTAATAAAATAAATATTATAAAATAATAGAAAATAAAATTATAAAAATACTAAAATGTAAATATAGACTTGTGAACTAAAGTTGAAATTATGAACAAAAAATTAATAACATTAAATGAAAATAAAACGACTTAATACAAATAAGTGAAGAGATCCCATATTTAGTCAAGGTGGGTCTTGGCGCCTAATAATGTTATTGATTTAGAAATATATGATAATAACATAAAATGGTAAGCTGGTTATCAATTAGCGCAATTCTTCTTAATATTAAATATATAAACCTTGACCTTGAACGTTTTCACTCATGATTTGAGTCTTCATCAGCAATCTTTCCTTCTAACACAATGGTTGGATTATTGTATTACAAATTAATATCTTCAACGATTTTCTTCTCAAAAAAATTTATAACCAGCGTTGACTCCTATCGGCTGTACTTCATGTTATTATCATTTTATATATTTCTAAATTGTTCAATTAAAGGAATCTATGAAAAACTTATTAGTTTTGTGTTAATTTATAATTTCTCATTGTTATTGTATGAATTTTTATGATAAGTTTAAGCTGCATACCGATTATTTGTCGGTCTTGAAACATAATCTTAGACTGAAGCTGAAGAACGTAATGTCACAAATTAAATTGACAAGCAATTTAATATTACTGACGCTAATGAGCATCATTAAAAAATTAATGACAATTAAAATGTCGCTTTAAATCGCGTGACAATTGAAAGTCATACAAAGTAGTCAAAGTATGAAATTTCCTTCTCTTCTTCTTTTCTCTTTTTTTCTTTCTCCTTAAAATGAGAGCCAACTCCAAAGTTTTTGCGAGCTGTAATATGCGAGATATAAGAGAGCCCGCCGGAGGAAAACAAGACGTTTTATTTTCACGCATGTACGACTAGCTTTGCGTGTCATTTTCTCACTCTCTGGGAGGAATGCGACTTTTGCGCGCGCGAACATCATGACTGCTCTTTCTCTACATCCACCGTGAAATTGACTTCAAAGAGTTTCCGGATGGCGCGAAAGGTCCATCATTTTCCACCCCTCGCGGAAGCCGGGGCGACAATGCACGCGTATACAGGGTGTCCTAGACAATGCGCATTTTTCGGTCATTGATATTTTTTTCGACTGAATTTCACGAGATCTATTTTTACGTATCGGTTTTTTTAACTTAAAAATTAATATGAAACGTTTCATTGTCGCGATCGTAGACGGCAAAAAAATTTAGCAACCGTCGCAAATATGACAATCCGAACAAATTTGTTTCCATGTTCAATCATTAAGGAAGAAATGATTCGATTATTGATATCTCGTTTTTAAAAGTTGCGAAAAACGATCGATATAGAATATAATCACCAAAATAGAGCGCGGGGACAGCGTGCAAGCTTAAATAAAAGGCGAAATTTCGGAGCAAAGAATTTTATGAGGCTAGCTTATTACATCTCGTAAAATACCTTTATGGGACAGTATACTGTGTTGCCCGGGGCACCTTGTACAATGTATATATATATATATATTCATATATACATATAGAAAAGGGTGCGAACGGACGAGCGGGAATGGGCGGGGCTGCAGATGCATTGCAGCGTGTGCATGCCGGGCTTTCTAATCAGGCATAGTACTTCTCGGAACGCATCCGCCTATATTCAATCAGTCGGGTTATAAATTTTCCCGGTGGAAACCGTCGAATATACATATATATCCGGTTCGACGAACCGTCAAGAGTCTTATTCGCGGCTGTGTCTGCACGTATGTCCGTGGATTTTTCCGCGTAAGTACCTAGTCTTGCGTGCGGTCTCGATCGCTCTCGTCGCACCCGATTGTCGCAAAAAGACACGGGACTGTCCACGGTAATCGGCGCGCGAGTAATGATACACCTGGGCCACGACGCAGAAGCGTGTACTGCAAGAAAATACATGAAGATTCCTATAATTTGCTGCCATCGTCGAACTGATCTCATTCCCGTCTCGCGCTGCGAATTCTTCAAAAGGCTTTCGCAAATCTGTGCATATCGCGACGCGTGCAAATAGCACACACTGTATAAGTATACCGTACGCCTGCTGATGTAATGGAGATATTCAGTGGATGGCCATTCATTGGATATTCTGATGGCTCGCGGCATTTTCTGCGAACTTATTCATTATTATTGTTAACTTAGGCGAATTTAAGCCTATATAAATTGATGAAAATCATACAAATCGAAACAATTTATCATTCGCTCAAGGTGGGAAACGAAAGGAAACCTCATTTCAGGGATGAAAACATTAAAACTGTGGAAACAATCTAATTATTCTGTTACCTTTGTTACGACGTAGAATGTCTGGAATTATGGTCTTTATGGTAAGCATAAACATATTGTTCCGAGCCTCACACGGTTTTTCCCTCGTGCGCAGCTCATCGTGTTACTGCCCGGGGCCCTTCATTTCATTCCACATTTTCCGAGTAATTACTGAATGACAATTGAAGGGAGTTACGGCTGTTTCATCCTCTCGCCAGGAAAGGTGGGGCGATACGATCGAATTGTAAGACGGCGCGTAGCGTTACTATTTGCACACACGACGCCGCGCTGTGTACATAATATTTCTACGCCGCGAAGCGGAGTACGTGGAACTGGCTGCATTATTCAGCGACAGTCAAAGCTTAGTTACGTGCATTATGATTGCATAACTGTAAAACGGTCGCGTTACGCGCGCGATTCTTGGGCGAAAAATTCGCACGTGAATCACAGTGCCGGTCGGCCGGCCGTACCTAACGTAAATTTAATTAAATTCTATGGAACGGTGAACGGTTAGAAAAAAAAGCACTCATTAGCCGTTTGGTATAATTTTGCCGCAAAAGTACTGTTTCTGTGAATGTCGGTCTCTCGGTGTAAAGGGGCAGCGCGTAAACGGTTGGTCGGTCGCTCGGTCTGTCGGTCGGTCGGTCGGTCGGTCGGTCGGCCGGCCGGCCGTTGCAACCCGCTTTGCAACCCGCTTTGCAACGCCTCGTCCAGCGTCCTTTCAAACACGGCACGGCACGGCCGCCGAGAGGTGACCGGTGCGGCTTGTTTTCCACCCTTAGTTATAACCACCTATGACGTTCCCATGGCATAAACAAAGCGCAACCGCCAATTCCGAAGATGAAATATTATAAGTAATAACATATATCTATACCGGGGCAGAAAGTCGGTGCTCTCTCGCTCCGCCATACCTCTCGCGCCGCCTTCGAGACGAGAACGGGATAATAACACGGCACTAAACTATACCGGGGCCATGGATACACCGTATACCTACATGTAATTGTATAATTATTATTAATGATATCGGGTCTCTTACCGCGGCTTAAACGCGCCAGAGAGATATCCGATCGAACGACGCTTATACTTACTTACGGCTAACTTATACCCGCGCATTTCCTCGCGCCTGCCTTCTCTCTTCCTTTTCCTCTTTCGTATGTGCGTGCTCCAAATGGCGGTTGTCAACCTCTTCGATTCCCAAAGAACGAAAGCCGACTAGTGTGTCAGTTATCATTTCGTTCCGGACTCGGAAACATTTCTATATAGTGTTCTCTTAAGTATTTCGATATTACAGAAATATTTTGCGTACGCAATATTTTGATTATTGCTGTTCGCAAAAATAGGATTACGATAAATTTGGAAAAGCGATGGAGAGGAAATGGAGAACGATAAAGTTATATTTGCTACAACAGAGATATAAAATAAGAGATTAAATTGTTACTTTCACAAGCGAGGTTACATAGGAGGCGTTGTGGCAGAGAGAATTTTTTTAAACGACGGAAGTAATTAAGCTTTAACGAACATTTCGATCAAACAAATGGGAATTCGTGAGGCAAGCTGTCCTCGTATTTCGAACTGACAACCATTGAAGCGTTGAACTTCGCGAGCCGCGAAGACGTCCAGTAATTCGCGGCGTTATTTATTACGTCGATGGTAATTTTTCGATCGAGGCAGGCGGTCGATCTATCGGACGATGATAAATGGCCCGTTGCAAGTTCGGGCTGAGAGAAACGGCTAATGCCAGGCGGAGAATCAAGACTGTTAAACGCGAGAACGCGTGATTCCTCTCGTGAATCTTGGTGAATTTATTCTTCGTCTTCCGCGATAAACTGGCTCTTACGTAAGTTGTCGTTTCGTTTTCAAGAAGAATAGCTTCTGTTTTCGGAATAGAAAGTATCGGCCAAATCCAGAATGGTATACAGTATTCCGCTGTATGGAAGAACTTGCGTAATCCTTGGCGATTGTTATCGATTCCTCTCGTTTTGCATTGGTTCACTCGAAAAAAGTAGTTTATTTTCATCTTCACATATGACAAGAACAGTTAAATCTCTTGACGCCAAAACACAGTTCCTCATTCTTAAAACAATGTCAAATTATATACAATTTGAGTTATTTTTAATTATTTCTGTAAATTTTACTGCTCTTACTCAATACATCATTAATTTAATTAATGCCATATAGTAAACAATTTGACTCAAGGAAACACGTATTCAATTTTAACTGAAATTTTAACTTAGTTCATTATTTATTAAGTGCAAACATTAATATGGACGTTGTCTTAATATGTACTTTGAAACTAATCACAAATTGTTAGACATCAAAGGAGCAATGATAACCTAATTCTTTGAGATAAATAATATTTTGTTCTTTTTTAACTTCCATGTTAAATGTAAATCGATCCATTCGTGATTAGCGTCGACATAACGTTCATATTAATGTCAATAAGTTCTTCCTTAGTCATAAACTTAGTAATAAATTAAATTTGAATTAAATTTAATACACTTTCTTGAGTTGAATTGTGCTTAACTTTATTGTTTTAGTTAAATTAAAGACATATTGAATAAACATTTGAATAAAAATGGTGACAATCTATAGAAATGATTAAATAATAATTCAAATTGATTACAATTTGACATTATGATTTTAACAATGCAGAAATGGATTTATTTATCTCTTGACATATATAGAAGTGATAATATAAAATGTAATTCAAGGGATCGGATTACTATTCTTCTTTTCTAACAGTATTGACGCTGAGTCTGTAAGACCACGTTTTATTTATGTTAATTAAAAGGCAGTAATTAATTTAAGGGGACCAAAATGACACAGAAAATAAATGCGAAATAAATTGTAATGAGAAAATAATCCAAATTTGCAGTAACGCAAAAAAATTGAATTGTTTGACATTTTTGACAAAGAGATTTATAAGTGGGCACAACAGAGTGCCACGTTGGCACGAAAGATTAACAATGGGAAGATAAAAATATAAAAAATCACGGCTCGATAGAAAAAAGCGGCGAGACCTTCCTTGAGATGCGTTCACTTGCAAGCGATTATGTGCGTTAAACGACGATCCGCCGAAAGTTTATAACGACTTGGTAACGGGTTTAGCCACGCGATCGAAGAAGAGATGAATTAATTCCCGCTTTGTAATGGCAAACATTGCTCGGACGTGTCGTGCGAGGAGGACGGAAGACGGAGAATACACGACGTGGCGCGCGGCGGGCTGAGGGAGATGAAGAAGAAGGAGACGAAGAAGTCAGACGCGCGGAATATTAAGAGCTCATTAACATAAGGGGACAGAAGCGTGCGTGTCCTCCGCGATCGTGACGGTGTTATCGATTGTCGCCGTGGGTCCTAGGTACGAGCACGTTGCGCATGTAACAAACGCACCCACGAACCCACGACGATGAGGTGGACGAGGTTAAAGACACGCGTCGTGTAACGGCCGTGTGGTAGGGGGAGAGACATTGCCGAGGATAAAGAGAGTCACGCGTGAAAAAGAATGGACGAGAAAGGACGACGACGACGACGATCGGCCGAAGAGGCTCGAACAAGGTTCGGGGGTAAGGAGGGGGTTCTGCGGGTTCTGCCTCCCTCCCCTCCCCCTCCCCTTCCCATAACAAGAAGTCGCGGCATTGTCAACCGCGGGATCTGTATGGCGCGTTTACTGGTAACCGTAACTGTACACCTGCATTCCGATCTTCTGAATAATACCGGAATAATACTCCGTGGAAAGAAAAAGGAGGTACGGGCGTACCTTGGGCGGCCGAGGCCACGGGGAGCGTCAGCCGACGTTTTCACGCGTTTACTCGTCCGCGCGTGTGTATGTTTGCCTTTACGAGTTCTTGGAAGTAATTGTATGAATAATATGATATATAGTATATAAAAGAGAAAAGAATTGTTCTCGAAGGTAAAGAGTTGTAATTATATGTCACTGTAAAGTCTACATTTGAAATTTAAATTATTTATAAAAGAAAAATGTAAAATTATTTTTTGAAATAGACGAGTTCTTTAATCTAGTCGGTATTCACTCCGAAATTTCTTTAATTCTTTAGTATTCGTGAGTGCAGTGTACTTTAAATTAATAATGTCGGGCTTAAAATTATGTAAGGTTGAAATAACCTGTTTGTTGTGAACAATTTTTTGTGAACAATTTACAACGTAGTTGAAAAATATTTAGGAACGAATACCGATTAGGATAAAAAAGCATAGAAGGATATAAAATATGAAAATTATAAATATGGAATTATATAAATTAATTATATAAATTAGCAGTGGATTAAAAATATTAAAATGATTTGCCGTCTTAAATTCTCAATTAAAAAGTATACAAATGGACAAACGTTTCGATAGATTCAACGCATCCGCATCGTTCGGTTTCTTCCTAAGGGAGCTATAAGAGATGGACGGTAGTCCATCTCCATGACTCACGTACCCAAAGCATAAGGCCCTGAAGAAAGGCCCATTCTCGAGCGAGAGAGACTGCGGGTGCATTACGTGGCGATGGCTTTCCATGGCATTCGACTAATTCCAGGCTCGAAACGTTCCATTAAAGATTCAGCATGTAATTGCGTGCGATCGTAGGAGATCACTCTCTTGGTCCTCGCCCGTACCGTCCACCACCTTCCTCCTCCCCTTCCCTCTCCCGTCCCCAAGCCAGACGTGCCGGAGTGCCCAAGGAATTATCATCGAACCGAATGATCGCGCGTAACCGTCGTACGTGAGGCAATCAGAGGATCGCTCGGCGGAAAATCCGTCCTAATGATCCCTCACCCACCTTAGCCCGGTGGTCTGTCTACCCTGATCTGTCGCTAAGAGTTGTTTTAAACCTTTGCCGCATACTCTCGGGTCTCGCACGATTCGCATCTAAATGCTAAACATACTGTCGGCTCGGGATGGGTAGCGTATCGAAACGAAATAAACCGCAGACTTTGCGTTTAATTCATGTTTTCGTCGGAATTATTATTTTTCTATTAAGCAAAGAACAAAGAAGCGAGTCATATATGTTTAATTCATAATAGGAGCACAGACTTTATGACGCAAAAAGAATATATGGAATTGTTAAAATTGTCTGTTAGTAGTATTAGAAATATAGTGTTAGAAAATTTTTAATTATATAAGAAATTGTAACATTTGCACTTAACATAACTATAATGTGATTATTGGCCTATATAAATAGCACAAAACTGTGAAAAATAATTGATTGTAAATCTCATAAAATTATTCCAAATCAATTATATTCTTCAAAAATTAGGAAAATATCTCAGAATCTCTCTCACCAGGATTTATATGTTCCAATTATGGGTGAAAAAGCAAGATGACGTTATTAAATTCTAAAAGAATATTTCATACAATTTTTATTGTTAGTGTATGATGTGTGGAGCATCATATTCAAAAATTTTCTGAAAATTAGAAATCTTTTACACTTTATTTAACTTTCCTTCTTATTACCAAAAAGATTATAATACGTTAAGTAATCCAATTATTTGGTAACTGGATAGTCCACGCTGCAGTACAGCGTCATTGGCCATTACTCACATTGCGGAACTTTATATTAATTATTACGACAGGACGCAGTTCAAGCAATGAAAATCCGTCGAGGTTTCCACTACTCTAGCGATTTAGAGCGAATCTTCTCTCCGTCCTTCTCTCTTCTCACGCGCGCAGTCGAGCTGCTCCGGTACGAGCGAGAGCGACTTTCCGAAATTCGAAATTCTCGACGAGAACCGAGCGATAAAGCGAACCGTTTCCAGCGGGCACTTAGATACCGCAATTTGCTAGATGGTCGCCCAGGGCGACCCATCCACTCCGGCAACCTTTGCTTTGTGTCTCCGGCGGACAGGACAGCAGGGGAATTCGATTTAACTACCACGTGTTCAGAGACGCCACGTATACATGTGCACGTTTCTCAGTGTACCCTTCTGATCTACAGGGTGCGTGCGAATTTCGGGAACATATTACTTTGAACAATCTCGAAATTGTCTTGGATTACATATGAAACGCAGAGATGTCATCTCTTCAGCGCGAATCGTCATTCTTTCACAAATACAACCAACTACGTGGTAAACAAAATTCCGATTTAATTTAGGGTTAACCATTTCAATCCGTCAAGGTATCCGCCACCGTAGCGAGGTTTCGTAGTCGTGGTTTCTGAGGTCATGGTAATTCTGCTACGGACAGTTCCACAGCCGGCCACCCGGTACACCGTTTCGGTGCATCGCGCCGGACAAAGGACAGGTATGCATATGCACCGCGTCCCTCGTCTATCCGCCATGGAAATGCAATGTAATTTAATGCGGGACGTTTGACGTCGGTTCTCGATGTCTTTGCGGCCGCAACATTATATGTATATACATATATTCCGTCCCAGCGACATAAACGATAAAGAGGTTTCGTCCCGGGACCGCTTCTCGTACCGCGCCTTACGAGCGATTTACAAAGGGTAAGGACAGTCGAAATTACGTTCGACCGTATCGAAAAAGGGAAAAGCAGTGTATAGAATACAAGCGTAAGAGACTTTTGTGAGGGTCACTCCAAGAGTATGAATAGTCCAACGAATTTGTTAAACTGCATTTTAAAAATCTTCTTAGAAATTGCAATACATGAAATTGATGTATTATTATTATTACACGAATAATACATCAATTTCATAGCTAACTGACTGTCCTTCTCTCATAATTAAGTACGTCATATCGAAAGAAAAATGTTCGGGAATAAATAAAATTATTAAAACTTTCGTAATTTAAACAATAAAAGAATGTTTACAATCAATATTTACAATCAGAACAAAATAAATCTACTTCTTGATTGCGTTCATAAAAATTAATAACAATCAATTTTTATGGATGTAATCAACAAATAAATTTATTTTACACTGTTAATTTTTTGCGCACCAATTCCTACGTTTTACTCTCCATTGCTTTATGAAAAATATTTGATGTTTGTGACTATAATTGCTGGTAAATTAATCATAGGTAGGAGCTCCATTTTTTATAGTTATTTTATACTGTTAATATAATAATTGTATTTATAGTTTTATCACACTGTGAGATATTAAAGGAGAAATGGTAATCTACTCCCTTAAATTAAATAGTTCCCTTAAATTTAGTTTTAACTTCCATGTGTCAAAATGTAAATTAATCCGTTTCTGTGATTAAATTTCTTAATTTTAAAGTAAACAACATTCAGTGTTAACGTATACAAGTAAATGCTTAAATAATAACCTATAAATTTGAATCAAATTTAATACATTATTTTCTACAGTTAAATTATTTAACTGTATTGTTTTATTAAATTCACGACATATTAAATAGAAGCAGTGACTTATAGAAATGATAAAAAATATACAAATTATATAGTTGGTATCGAAAGTAATTATAAATTGTAGTTATTGCAATTCTTTTGCTATTCTTTTTTCTTCCAGTGTAATTTTTTGTGCAAATGTCGAATTATAGACGTCAAAATAGATTATATTTATATTTATGATATGAATATAAAGAATATTATTTCCTCTTTGCTTTACATATTTCCAAGATGAATTATACATTTACATATTATTAAAAAAAAAACTCTTTTTCTTTAGAATATCTTAATTGTATTTAAACAAATTGTTTATGAAATAATTTGATGTTCTCTCTTAGAGTCTCTGGATACCTTTGGTTTGCAGAAAACAGCGCGATAATCGGAATTATAGAGAATCTTTCCCGCGGGAGAACAAAAGATATGCATAATCTTTTGCGGAACGATACCGAAGGGAATTTCTCGCGAGGGGATTCTCGTTCTCGAAGTAAGTCATCGCGCGCACGAGCCGATTACGAACTCGGCCAAGCTCAATTCCTTTTTGTAGTGAATGTTTCCTCCATCTCCGACGTCCGACGTCCGACTCCCGACGCCCGACGCCCGACGCCCGACGCCGCCGACCAACTTATAAAATATCATCAATCTTCCCGACTTTCGGTACCGGCGGACGCGGTACCGCAACGTGTGTTTACGGCGCATCGCGCGCGTCCGTTTAGGCGTGATTTATCGCGGCGGATTATCGGAATGCCAGAAATACCGTATCATTATCTCGCGCGTTCGCGCTCTCGCTTCGTTCGCGCGCGTACGCGGAGAATTTACAACCAGAGGATATCAAGCGAACTCTCGATCGTGACGGATTATCCTGCGTGCCAGAGATCGATCCTGTTCCTCGCGTTATCTTGCAATCTGCCTCTCTCAATGTGTCCGGGGATCGTCGTTCTAGAACACGAAATATAAATATACTTCGTCATTTATCTATTTTCTCTTCAATTTTGCCTCCCTATTTCGCGTCAGTTCTTAGTTGCTCATAGGCGCAAACGTACAGCAAATAGCTTCTCTCTCTCTCTCTCTCTCTCTCTCTCTCCCTCCCCTCCTCCTCCTCTTTACTTACGACTATAATACTCTCTGATCGCGACGACGACACAGGAGGTAGGA
>NW_012130097.1:2297688-2302058 GCF_000143395.1 Atta cephalotes
TCTCTCTCTCTCTCTCTCTCTCTCTCTCTCTCTCTCTCTCTCTCTCTCTCTCTCTCTCTCTCTCTCTCTCTCTCTACTCTCTCTCTCTCTCTCTCTCTCTCTACTCTCTCTCTCTCTCTCTCTCTCTCTCTCTCTCTCTCTCTCTCTCTCTCTCTCTCTCTCTCTCTCTCTCTCTCTCTCTCTCTCTCTCTCTCTCTCTCTCTCTCTCTCTCTCTCTCTCTCTCTCTCTCCTGCATTCGGACCATTTGCCGTGAAACAGCCAGTCGGCCAATTATTTCTGAAGGGCGTTTAAATATTGCAGCTGGTTTTCGCGGGCGAACGGCGAGCGCGCCGCCCTGGCAAATTTACGATTTCTATAAAATTTCTAAGGTTATTACGATGAAATTTTTACGGCCGCCCTTTTTAAAACATCTCTTTGTGCTACGCTCTATGTACGCGCGTGTGCGTGCTCATAGGTGCACGCGTGTGTACGCCGCAAGCTCGTCGACGTTACTACATTCTACCGCGAATCGCCAGGGAGGCTGCCAGGGTGGGCGAGCAACGAGGGATTGGGATCGCCACAAAAGTTAATTTGCAATTTTAATACCCCACTTTTTATTCCGACAAAGTCGGTTGGCAGCCGTACGGGGATTTAATGAAACGAGAAGGTTACGTTGCTCGCGGCTGACCGGTGCGGCGTTACACTGTGTATAAGTATCGTCGCAATTGTCTCGTTATAGTCAACAATGCAACCGCAACTGACCCAGAATTCGTGTATCCGGACTTTATTGAATGCTCTGGCGAATCAAAATGTGATCGCGGAAATGCGCCCAATATTCCTGTCATGGAGACTTCACCACGTTGATAATTATTAAGAATGATGCTTTCGTAATAAAAATGGATATCGCTCCCAATTATTACTTGATGCTATAATTTAGATAAAGGTCAGTCGTTAACCACATATTAGTTATTCAATTATTGTCGTTGTTATATAAGTCTAGTTAGAGTTACCCAACTATAGTTTTTAACTCTAGTTACTTGCATCGAGTCTTCTACTATCGTACAAAAGTATTTTTTATTACATGCATTAATGAAGTTACCGATTGGACTGCAGGCCTATTAACTCTTTATTATCTTCCTTTGAGTATCCAAGATATTCCTGACTTATATAAATTCGCTAAATATATGAATGCTATTTATAGACATTATTAAATTTAGCATAAATTGTTTCACATATAAAATAATTTTTTGCATTTTATTTAAGAATGAGTATATCGATTGTTATTTAATTTTAAATTATCAAAGAGAAAAATTGAGATAAAAGGTTGAATTGTCAGAAACATCCTACGCAAGTAATTACACATTTAATTTAAAAAACCACGAGTAATTTAAGATTAAAGTAATGTGATGTTATATTAAATGCGTTGCCGGAAGATCTTATATATTCTTTACGCTTGCAAAGCATAATGTATGTTGTCTCGAATAATAATCAATGTTACGTCCGATCGATAATAGAAGTGTCTCGATTCGGAAATCGAGTCTGGTAGGCTTCTAGAAACGGAGTCTCTTTATCGCGATGCGAAGACTCGATTAACCTCCTTACGTCATTTACTAAACCATTGCGCTTACAATAGTACGGAGTTACATTATTTATCGTCTATCATTCCTTATAGATGAGATAATACTATAACAAGAAGAGATAAAAATTGCAACGCTTCGTCTCTAGAGGTTAATAAAAGATGAGATTTTGTACGATGTCCAGTCTCCTCTTCTTGATATTGTCAATTCTGACATTCGAGAGTTTTATTTTTCATTAAATTCATCAATATTTAATCGTTATAAAGGTAAATTCTTCTAAAAGCAACGTTATGCAATTTTAATTTTTAATCAATTGTTAATATTTAAAAAGAGAGCTGAATCTTTACATACATTACTATGTGATTTCGGTTTATAAATTGACTGTCGATATTTAATTATTTATATAGAAAGTAAAAAAGTATGCAAGTATAGTTTAATCGCTTCGATAATGTTCGACGTCATAATGTTTAAAAAATTATGAATATGTGTAATAAAATAAGATAATTTATATAATACTGAGATATATTTAAATTTTTGAAATATATAGACGAGAAATCATCCAAGGATGAATTTCGATTATTCGACACTTCGGAATTCGGCACTCGGTTTTCTGAATGGGATTTCGGATTCGTGGTTTCCTCTCGAGATACCTCTTCTCCATCCCCGCCGCATCGTGGCCTCTCTCTCGGCCTCTCGACCCTTTGCTTTGGCTCCCTCGACGAAGTAGGTATGAGGCCACCTTTTCCACGGGCGCACAGTGAGCGCGCGCGTATCGATTCGTGGCCGCAGGTGAGAGACCGATGATTATATCGATCGAGTCTTAGTTCCGCGGACGGACGGCAAGGGCGGGGAGGAAGGTAATTTCGATATTCGGCGTTTCGGTACCCGGTAGCATGATCGGCGTAGCCCTTATGCGCGCGCTGTTTGGACGGTGGCGGCCTCGGGGCACTGATATTACCTACCCCCGTGATCAGCGCCTACATCGAAAATCACGGCGAGCGAGTGAGCGACCGAGAGAAGGAGAGAACGAGGGGCAAACGGAGCGAAAGACAGAGAGAGAGAGAGAGGACATTTTACTCCCGAAACGTCGACGTCGAAGTCGACATTTTTTGCGTCTAGCCGATTGTAAGTGTAGGGTGTGGACTTCTTACGTCGACCAGGAGGAGGTGGGCTGGCTGAAGGGGGATAGAAATCGCGAGCTACCTATCGAGTATATACGCGGACCGAGAAATTCGGAACCTCGCCAAAAAGGGGCGAAAAACGTCGGAAATTGCACACTTCGAATGCAAATTCACTCTTATTATCGTTCTCTTCCTTCCTTCTTGTTTTCTGTCGCACCTCCCTCCTCCTCTTTTGCTAAAATACCAGGTCCTCTTTTATTGAGCGTTGATTCGATTTTTGGATTCTCGGGATCTCCTTCGATCTTCAAGGTCGGGCCGTTGAGAATAAATGCCCGCGATATATTCGAGGGATGTGAATTTACACTGATGAATAACATCCAACAAAGCTGAGTTACGTTCGACCGATTCCCTTTCCTCTTTTTCATGAAAGATCGTAGGTACCATTTATTATTAGATCACGTATTTCGAGGACAGATCCCGGAGGAATCAAACCGCTCTCAATTAATGCACCGTGCGACCTGTTTGATCAACAAGTTCGAAAATGCAAGCCGGTGTTACGCATCGATCGCTGAAATGACCTATCCGCATGACATCATTAACATAACTCGACTTTTTCGCGGTGCCCCGGTTTCATCGTGTTAGCCGGCATATATAATATGAGCGCGATTTGGCGGAGTCAGGTGATGAGGGTGGACGGAACGGCTCGGGGGCAAGGGACGAAGGGGATGGTCGAGTGTACAAATACACGCGGTGTATATACTTCGCCCCGTATATATTCGTTCAATCGTGGGCACGCCGAGAGAGAGCAGGTAACGCAACAAGTGGCGGTTTTCACGGGTTTTCCCGGGGATGAAACGCGCGCGGTCGGGCCGGTGGTGGAGTCCCACGCCACTTCCACTTCCACGGCGGCGAAACCGCCACCGCCGCCGCCGCCGCTGCCGTTCTCCCTTCCTCCCTTCCCCCCCCTCCCTTCCTCCTTCCCGTCCACGCCGCGCCATACCCATGCCACCCCTTAACGGCCACAAAGCTTCTGTCCGGAATTTAAGGGTGGAAGCCCTTACGGCGTGGCGGCGGCGCCGTCGGCGGCGGCAACCTCCGTCCCTTCGCCTGCGCCACGGATTGAGATAGGTCGAGCTGCCACGGTCAAGGCTCTCGACCTCTCGCGATTAGGAGGGCTGCGGGAAGGAGAGAAAGAGGGTGAGAAAAGAGAGAGGACTGCGACTGATTTTAAAGGGGTTGTACCGTATCTACTTGCGCATCGCGCGGCACTCGTTTCCCTCTCGTCTGTTTTCTTCTTTCGCACTCGAAGCCAGTATCGTCGTGGATCCAATAATATGCTTCCTTCGTGTTTCGTATTGAATTAAAGCCGATGTAATGTTCGACGATGTTGTTTGAAAAAAAAAATAATATACTAAAATAATTATTCATATTTTTGTGTGATATAATAGTATAATAGTATAATAATATAATAGTATAATAATTAATTCTGATGTATGAATTATAGTATTTTGCATCACATTATTTATATTTAAGTTTTATAGGATAAACTTGTGTGTGTGTGTGTGTGTGTGTGTGTGTGTGTGTGTGTGTGTGTGTGTGTGTGTGTGTGTGTGTGTGTGTGTGTGTGTGTGTGTGTGTGTGTGTGTGTGTGTGTGTGTGTGTGTGTGTGTGTGTGTGTGTGTGTACGTGTAC
>NW_012130097.1:2303611-2305355 GCF_000143395.1 Atta cephalotes
CGTCGTCGTCGTCGTCGTCGTCGTCGTCGTCGTCGTCGTCGTCGTCGTCGTCGTCGTCGTCGTCGTCGTCGTCGTCGTCGTCGTCGTCGTCGTCGTCGTCGTCGTCGTCGTCGTCGTCGTCGTCGTCGTCGTCGTCGTCGTCGTCGTCGTCGTCATCGTCGTCGTCGTCGTCGTCGTCAAGGATCGACTGATGATTTTTTTCTTGTCGTCGTGCTCGTTGATCATTACGGGAAACGCTTCGGGCCGTGCAAATGCAAACGTGTAGTATGTGAAATTGAATGTATCGTAACATGCCATAGAAGCAAAATGTAAGGATGCAAAGCTGACTACGTTATACATGATAATATTTTAAAATCAAATATGTTGCACACGGATAAAAACGGAGATCTAAACAATGCAAAGTAAACAAGAATATATTTTTCCCGTATTCTAAAATAACGAAAATTAAAAAGTATATAAAACTATAACTTTATAATACGGAATAATGTTCTTCATTAAAAATAAGTAGGGAGGGAAAATAATGTTTAAGTGAAAATAAATCTAGAAATGTACAATACAAATGAGTGAAGAGGACCATTTGATCAAAGTGAACTTTTTTCTAATATATATGTAAATTTGTACAATTTACAATTTAAATAAATTGCGCACTAGGTACATATATTTGTCAATCTTAAAACCGTCTTAGATTGAAGCTGAAATACGTAATATCACATATTAAATACACAAAAAAACAATTTAATATTATTGATGTTAATAAACATCTTTAAAATACTAATAAATATTTATTTATGAATTTCAATAATTTCAGAGTAAATTAATAATTTATTGCGGAAAATATCCCCTTGGGATTTAAATGGAATCTTGCAAATTTCATGTTTTACCAATTTGACCACCGAGACATGTAATAATATTAATCATAATAACCAATACGTATATGTAGGAAGAACGACATAAATATACAATACAATTAAGTGAAAATGAATCGAGAAATGGACCGAGAAATGTTCAACATGAGGAGGGAAAAGTTATTCTGCAAAATAGAATGCATCGTATTGCCCAAGTTTGTTGAAAATACTCTGAAATTCATAAAATGGCGAAAGAAATACGACAACATGGACTTGAAGCGGCAGTAATCGAAAATAACGGGAACACGCAAACGTCGGAAACACAAAGTTATTAATATTATCAGTATTAGTAAGTTATTACTATCCAGACGATCGCTGCGTCTAATGAACGTTCCGCGATTTCCATCAGGGACAGGACAAGTCGTTCATCAAGGACGAGAACACGATTCCCATTCAATGTATGTATAAAGTAATAAGGGAGGACGACTGAAGAGGAGAGAGAGGGAGGGAAAGAGAAAGAGAAGCGGAGCCAAACGAAGAACGAAAGAAGGAAAGGAAGAAACAGCAAACTACACGGACTCGGATAAATGGCCTTTCTTATTATTTTCATTACGGTTATAATGAAGTATTAATGGCGAGGCGGTCGGACGAGTCGGTGGACTGTGCAGGAACAGGCGGGGTGAAAGACGGGGAGAGAAGAATGGGAGACGAACGACCGACGCAGGCGGACGGAGATGGACGGACGGATTGAAAAAAACCATTTAGCAACTGGCCATTATAATAATACGTGATTCGTTTATCTCGGTACAGTCGCGGCCGAACTGATTACCATTCTCCCTCTGGATCACCATGGGAGATCCCACGTTTCTCGAGAGAAAGAAAGAGAGAGAGAGAGAAAG